>NC_056733.1:473747194-474047194 GCF_019279795.1 Protopterus annectens | reverse complement strand
TGAGGTGCGTGGGCAGTCACATGCAGGGCCATAAACCATGGGCTATAAATTTGACATCTGCATGCATAGACCTCAGAACTGACTGCCCAGTTGGACAACAGTTGGAGAACAGGAATGATGCCATCCAGAGAAGGAAAATGTCATGAAGGGGGATAGGAGGGAGGGCAGGAATACTGCAACATGGAAGTGAAGGACATCTATGGTTATGGTAAGATTTTACACAACTAATCTAGGACCTTCTATTCTCATGTTGCAGTATTCTCGCTTGTGGGAAGAGTACCACAGCTCAAGTAGAAAAAAGGGTAGAGGAAGAGGTAGCAGTTTCCAGGAAACCATGGAGGATGGCCCTTGCAAATCCTGCTCTGGGTCTGGAGATGTTGTCCAACTTGTAATGCTTGGGGAAGGTACAGAGGACCACGTGGCTGCCTCTAGAATGGTAGCTGTATCTAAGCCCATGAGGAAAGCCCCAGAAGAGGCCACTGCTCTAGTAGAATGTGCTTTTGCAGCGTGGGGTAAGTCTTTACCATGGAAAGAGTAACGGAAGGTAATAGTCTTGCATATCCAGGAGGATATAGTCTGTTTGGATACAGCTTTCGATAGCAGAAAAAATAAAGGCCTGTAATGCACTAGCTGTTCACAAAAAAGTCCAAAGCAAGCAAAGAAAAACAGCAAAGTTACGTCCAACAAATTTATTGGAAAAAAATTGTAAAATATGATGAAACAGTCAAAAAACACAAAGCTTTCAGATTACTCCTTCTTCAGTGTGATACAAGTATTAATTGATACCGTAGCGCTTCTGGTATTAACTCTATGGTATCAATTAAACCTATTTTAAAAGTATGCAATTATGTCTTAAGAAATGAATTTTATAGGATTTCTTTGAATAGCCTTTTTATAAGAGCATTTATTCCTTTAAATAATGCTTTTCTATTAATGAGATTATTTAATTGATGATATTTGGTTGGCTGTTTTGAATTTTAATATAAATAGTAATGTGTTTGATGGATTTGTATCTCACTGAAGAAGGAGTAATCCGAAATCTTTGTGTTTTTTTGACTACGTTTCATCGTATTTTACAATAAATTTCTTGGACGTAACTTTGTCATTTTTCTTTGCTTGCTTTGGATACAGCTTTCCCCAGGGCCCTGGGGTGGAAAGATACAAATAGTTAATTGGACCTTCTAATGTTCTTAGTCTTGTCCAGATAAATCTTATTTACCTGTGGACATCAAGGGAGTGAAGCACACACTCATTGTCATTCTCTGGAGAAGAGAAAAAGGTGGGTAACTGAATGGACTGGTTGAGGAACAGTTCATTGACCACTCTGGGCATGAAGGAGGGGTTGGAAGGAACAGTTACCCTGTCTTTGTAGACGATAGTGCAAGGTGGAGAGACCATGCGTGCTTGCAATTCAGAGACTCTCCTACCTGAAGTAAGAGCTATTAATAAGACAGTCTTCAAGGTATACATCTGTAAAGAAGCAGATGCTGCTGGTTCAAAGCAAGCAGTGGTAAGTTTTCTCAGTACATGAAAGTCCCAAGGAGGGGGGGCAGGGGATTGATTTTCTTGGTGGTCTGATATGGAGGACCCCCTCCAGGAAATGTTTGACTTCCAACCTGGAAAGTAGGGGTGGGTCCATATGTAAGCAGGCTGAAATGGCAGATTAGTGGACTTTCACTGAAGAGTATGAAAGTTCTGATTTTAGAAGCTCACCCACACAGGCTAGGACTAGAGGGACATCTGCTTTGAAGGGATCTAGTTGCTTTTGAAGACACCAACTGGAGAACATTTTCCATTTTTAAACATAAGATCCCCTGGTAGTGGGTTTCCTAGTCTCCTGCAGGACAGAAAGCATGCCCTCCGAATAAATGTGTCTGAAAGGGATCAGGAGTTTATCACCCACAGGGTTAGACTTAGGGTTTTCAGGTGTGGGTGAATGAGGGATCCCTTCAGTTATGTGAGTAGGTCCACTTTTTGAGGCAACTTGTGGTAATTGCCCTTGGCAAGAGATAGAAGAAGGGGGAACCAATGCTGCCTTGGCCAATAGGGGGTCACCAACAAGATTTTTGGCTTGTCCTTCTGGATTTTTTGGAGGACCTTCTAAATGTGGGGAAAGGCATAAAGGAACATCCCCTTCCAAGAAATTGAAAAGGCATCCACTCTCCAATCTAGTGGGGAGGGTGTTCTGGAACAGAAAAGCTGAAGTTGTCTGTTCTGAGGGGGAGGCAAAAAGATCTATTTGTGGGGTGCCCCATCAGTGGACAATATCTAAGAACACATCTCTATGTAACATCCACTTGTGATGCTGAGAAAAAAAGATCTGCTGACGGCATCTGCCTGATGGTTGTCTTGAGATGGAATGTAGACCGCCTGCAGTGTGACATTGTACTGGGTGGCTGACTCCCTTACCTGTGTAAGTAGGATCTGGTCCTCCCCTGCTTGTTGATGTACCACATCACAGTTGTGTTGTCTGTGAAGATTTGGAGGGGGTCTCTGCCTGTATCAGAGGAAGGAAGGGCTTTAGAGCTAGAAGGAGAGCAGTCATTCCCTCACACCGATATGCTTTCTCTGGAAGAAGGGCTCCCATTGAGCCTGAACCATGAGACCATTCATTGTGGCCACCCCCACCTTAGATCTGAGGCATGTGTGTGCATGAATTGCACTGGTTTGATGGGTTGGAGAGGGAAGCCTAGATTCTGGTTTATTTGATGGCTCCACCACCTCAACTCTGTCTTTAGGCAGGGTAGGAAGGACACCTGCAATTCCAGTGGTGATTGCACTGGGACTAGACATTTTTTCAAGTACCAGTAGAATACAGGAAGAGTAGCTGCCATGAAGCCTAGAAGATGGATAAAGTGACTGGCTGAGATCTGTTTGAAAAAAGTAACTCCTGGAAGAAACTGCTTAGGGGAGAGACTTTGTCTCGAGGAAGGAAAGCCTTCATCACATCTGTCCATATTCTGCAGCCCAAGAAAGTTTGGTCTTGGGCTATGAGACTGGATTTTGACAGAAAGAGTAAACCCAGACTCTGGAGAAGTGACATAGTGAATTTTAAGTTAGTCCTGAGAGTACTTGACTCTTCTGCTAGAATGAGGAGGTCATCCAGGTAAGTGTAGATTTGAATGTCTTTTGTTCTGCAGTAGGCTACTGCTGGGGTGAGGCATTTTGTGAAGAATCTTGGTGCACTAGATAAACCAAAGGGCAAGGCAGTAAAGTGAAAGTATAATGATGGCACAGCAAAACGTAAAAACCTCCTGTAGTCGGGGTGGATGGAGATGTGGAGGTATGCCTCCTTCAAGTCCAAAGTGGCCATGAATACACTGGGTGGCAGTAGTAGAAAAAGGGTTTGAAGAGATAGCATGCAGAAGAAGGAACCTGCAGGAAGGTGCTTAACAGGGACAGGTCCAGGATGGGCCTCCAAGGGCCATCCTTTTTGGGGACCAGAAAAAGCTTGGAGTAGAACCTCCACCCTTCTTAGTCTGTAGGAACCCTTTCTATGGTACCTTGTGACAGCAGATCTAAAATGATCTGGGGTATTAGGTGGAGCTGTTTTTTGGGAGGGAAGGGCATGCCCTGTGGTAGGGGCTTTTCCTGTCAGGTCATAGAGTACATCTTTTCCACTACTAAGACCCAGCGGTCTGAAGTGATCTCTTGCCAAATGAGTAGACAGTGAGAGAGGTAGGTGGGAGGGGAAAGGTGGTTTAAGCAGTCATGCATTGTTGGGTCTACTTGCAAAGAGCTGCCTGGGGGTGGGCTGTGAAGAGGCAGTGATGGGGAGTGCTGTTTTTCTAGACCATTTCCTGTGTTTTGAGGAGGAGGAGGAGGAAGAAGGGGCAGGAGCCTTCTGGACAAATGAGGGTTTAGCAGGGTAGTTTCTACAGAACTTTGGAACTGGTGAGACCAATAAATGTTTGGCGTCCTGGTGTTCTCCTTGCTTTATTCCTGTAGGTTTTTGACTAGTTATGTGGACTGTTTGCCAAACAGGAATTTGTTGTCATGGGGCACATCCAAAATTTTGTTTTTAAAATTATCAGGGAGTGGTAGTAATCTGAGCCAGGAATATCTGTGCAGTACAGAGGCTGAGGCAGCTGATCTGGCTGAAGCCTCAACAGCATCATAGCTGCATTTATAGACTGTCTGACAACTTGTGCGGGTGAATCAGGCAAGGAAGAAAGCAAAGAAGTTGCCTGGGAGACCAAGTCTAAGACATATTTCACTATGTGACTCTGATAATTCATGGCTCTAAAGGCCAGAGTGGAAGAAGTATAAATCTTTTCCCCCCAGTCTGTCCATGACCTTACTGTCCTTGTTAGATGGCAGAACGGATGAGGAGGGCATTTGCCTGGATTGTCTACCTGGAACCACTGTAATGACAGCTGGGTCTGCCATGGTTGGATTAATGAGGTACTTGTGGTCATCAGGGATGTTGTAAAACTTTTCCTGTCTTTTTGGAGCTGGAGGCTGTGATTTAGCAGTCTTGGAGGCTAAAGCAAATGCATCCAGGTAAGCTGGAATTACAGGGGGAATAGCACAGGAAGAGGGGGATTCCAGCTGTAGGAGTTCAAAATATATCTCTTTTGCACCTCAGTCATCTGAGTGGCATCCCACTTGAAGTACTCCCTCATTTTGGAGATGGTGCCCCAAAAGGTAATATCTTCAGGTGGGGAGTCTCCTTCCAAGGAGTCCTCATCTGGGGAGCAGTACTCCAGGGGAGAAGCTATTTGGGAGATGTATGTAAGAGGTTCATCAGATGAGGAACAGGAGGAATTTTCCAACTGAATGTGAGCAGGTGGGATGGAGGTAACTGAAGCTGGCCTAGGGCTGAGGGTAGGCAAGGCCGGAGCAAGTGAAGCTGTGGGCCTGAGGGCCATAAAGGCCTGAGTGAAGAACTGGGAAAAGTTTTGCCAGTCTAGCTGTTCTTCAGTAGTGGAAGACATATGTTTTGTGTTTCCTTTTTAGGGGAGTAGTCTTTGGGACTGTTTGTGAAAGAGAAGGCCTAGGATCAGGCATTAGGCCTGTGGCAGCAGAGCCTAGTTCTGGCACTGTAAGCATCCACCCAGAGAAGCCTTGTTCCCTCTCATCAGCCAGAGCCAACGTCACAGTAACATCTGTGGATGTGCCTGCTGGAGATTAAAGGGCAGCTTCCATCAAGGCACGCGCTGAAGTCACCAGCTCATCCAGACATCCCTCAGCCCCTAGACTGGCAGCTGACATCAGAGGGGTGGTAGCAATAGGCCTTGAAACCTTGGCCTTCTTTTTAGGTGGCTCCACCTAAATGACTGATTCGGGTTCCATGCCTAGGGCTAAACGCTTGAGTCATTGGTTTTCCACAAATAGTTTCAAAGCTGCCAAATGACTGCGTAGGGTTTTTGGAACAAACAATTGACAAATGCTGCAGGTTGTATGGTTATGGGATTGGCCTAAGCAGTATAAACAAAGTTCATGGGAATCCTTGTGCAGAATCTGGTGGCTTTATTTACATTTCCCCTTTCTAGATGACATCGGCTACATAAAGAGCAACAGCAACCTAAGCCTAAGTAAAAATAAGAAAATAATCCCCATCGGGGTACTTATCTGAAGATGTCTTCTGTAGAGTGGAGTGAAGTGAGCAAGCTGACGTTTGACTGCGGCAGAGTTGTTCAGAGGTCTGTGCATGCAGATGTCACATTTATGGCCCATGGTTTATGGCCCTGCATGTGACGTCCCACTCACCTGACAGCAACCAAGCTTAAGCTATTGCATAAGAACTGGATGTTCGGGTCATCTGAGGTGGAGGATCCTACAAGAGAGAATACTGCAACATTAGAATAGGACATCTATAGCTTTACATTGGGTGTCCTTGTCTTCCTAAAAATTTATTTAAATGATGACCAGGATAGGCGAGTTAAAGCTCACTTGTCATATTTATTGCTGGAGTTCTGCACATCATCCAATAATTCCACACACATACAAAATAATTTAAAATAACAGAAGCATCACCATGAGCAAAATGCAGAAGTTATCAGCCAAAATATGAATGAAAGTAAACAAAACAGTGTGCCAAGACTGAGACCCCATTTTACACATACAGTTCTTTCCCTCAGAGAATTCCTAAAACTAAATATAGTTTTGTTTTCTCAAAAGTAATGGTGACCTTGAAACTGACTGTATTAGCTGGTAGGGATGCGCCATCTCCTCTTTCCCTTCACAGAAATGTGTTTTTGTGAGCTAAGACTGTAAATACAAACAGTTGTGTTTACAGTTAATGCATGCCCACCAGTATTTGGAGACTTCACATTTGCTGAAGGAAAACTCTACAGAAACTGAAAAACTGTACATTTTTACTCATAACTTGACATTCTGTGCTAAATGAATGCACCATACTCAGTTTCTTCTTATATTTTACTCTGCTATACTGTAAAATCGATTGTAATGGAGACTACCAAACTGCTGTGATTCTGTTTTCAGTCTATTCATCTTTTTCTACAAATAAAATAGTTTCTCCACACCATAACATTCTACACACAATAAATTATGTAGTTTTTACATGCAATTACAATAACAGTACTGTTAATGGCTTCATAGACTGCCTCTGAAAAGTGTGTTTCTTTTTCACTAGATTACTCTTTCTTCCAAATGTAAGCTCCTAAAATCTTTAATGGTGCATGTAATAATATTTCATACAAACTTTACGTAAACCTGCAGAAGACTTACTAATTGCTGTAGTGATTGGTCAATTTCCAGTCTTTCCATGCTCTTGCTTAGGTATAAAAGTTGTCAGGCAACTCCCACTTTTTAAGAAGTTTTCTTTCTTTGTATTGGAAAGGATGAACTCTGATTTATTCACAGGTGATTACAAGACTTATTTGGAGTGTAGAGAAAGTTTATGGCAAATTGTTTTGGTTGCTGATGAAACTCCTGGCCTTAATGGTTCTATCAACATTAAATGTTTTTAACATTGGCCAGGAATAGGTAGTTTATTGTGTACTGTTTTTATAGTATCTGCAGTATTATATATAGATACATTTTGATTGTATACCCATACATTTATATATATCAATTTACTTAAAAGAAAGTTTTTTAATATATTTATTTTCTAAGTTTTACATTCATAGAGTTATATTATTAATACTGATTATTTTATTTAAAAAAATGTTGTATTTCCTTTTAAGAAAGTCATGTGATGTAATTGGTTATAGTTTATAAGGTGTTGAAGTCAGTAATGCATTTGTTTTGAAGAAGCTCATGGTAAATAAAGTCAGTGAAAGCGCTTAACTTATCAATGGTCCTGTTGTTTGGATTTATTGTCTCTTTCTGGTGTCATTTTGTTTTATTTTAAACCTGCAGAAGACCTACTAATTGCTGTAGTGATTGGTCAATTTCCAGTCTTTCCATGCTCTTGCTTAGGTGTCAAAGTTGTCAGGCAACTCCAGCAGTTCTGCTTGCTCATCTGTTTGAGATGTGTCGGTTTATAACGCTGGCAAGGCACATGAAAGCTACTTGAAGTATTCTGTACTGCTATCAACTTTCTGCAGTTACATGGATAAAAGTAGCACACCACTGGCCAAAGATTAAAGTTATTTGCCAGTTTTACTGTAATGTAACTCACCCTTGTGCAAATAAAGATTTCCCCAGCTCCATGGAAAAGAGTTTTCCTTTAGCTGTTGTGTATAGCTTAAATGAAGTTTATGACCGCAGCAAGCAGTAACTTACAGGGAAAATACAGAAAAGCATGTTTCCCCTCTGTTCTGCAGACTGAGACAACTTTCTTAATTAAATAGCAAGAGACTTGTATATGAAAATCAGTGATGGAACCTGAATGAACAGCGGCACAGAAAATAGAAATAAAGAGGGTAATGGATTTCTGAAAACTAAATATTTGCATTGGGTGATACTACAGGGAGGAAAATAAATCTTGAAGGAAGGACAACCACACTTAAGGGTGAAGCTGTCCTTCAACTTCTTAGTTACAAGTGATACATTTCAACTAAATACATTCAAAAGAATTCAAATGTATGTTTTTGTAAATTATTGAATTCAGTAGCTTTGAGCAGCCTCTGTAACTAAGTTCATATGTTTGTTATGGATGCAAAACTGCTTACTTCCCCCTTAAGGTATGGAATGTCTCAACAGGGATACTTGCAGATTGTTTTTCTTTCAAAGTACAGTACTTTACAAGCAGATAATGCTAACTAAAGATGGTAAAATATGGAATTGTCTCTTGAAAATACAACTTTAGAACTCACAGATTCCACAAACTAAGCACAATAGGGTCTACCATCAAGAAGGTCATTGATCTCCAATGCATGGTCTTGTTCACTGCTGCAGTACCTCTAATATTACACACACGAAGAAAAAAAATGTAATTACACTACAGCAGTGGTACAACAGTTACTTTGTTTTTGACCAAATTCAGTTAACAGAAGGACAGACCCCCCCCCCCCCACAAAAGTCACAATAAGATTAGCCAAGGGCTTGTCAATCCATCCAAAGGTGGACAAGTAAAGATGGAGACTTCTCCTACTGATAAGAGATAAGCAGCTATAATGTACACCATAGCATGCATTTCATATAATACGTTCAAGATTAAGATTACAAAAACTGGAAAAAGTGAAAATTTATTTTACTAGTGGTAGTTTTATTTTGACAGCTGAACTGAGGATTTTAGCACAATGCTAACAAGCATATCTGTGATATACAACTTATTTATAAAACACTGATGTAAACATTTGATTGTAGACATACAGATTCAATTACAGACCACAATTTAGGACTATGGGAACACAGAAAATTGCAACTGGATAATTCCTACCACAAATTATGTCTGTCTAAAGAATATGTACTGCAAGGCTTGTGAATGCGGAAGTTCCCTAATGGAGTTTTCCATGGTTCAGCATTATATTTTGAATTGAAATGTTCAATAAGCAAGGCCTCGATCTTTTAAAAATTATTAGAAGGGAAAATTCTAAAAAGATGGACACTCTTTTACAGCGAATAGACAATTTGGATGTCAGTATAAAATCTGACTTATTTGATCAATATGTAGATTCTTACAATAAGGCATTCTGTTATGTTGATCACCAGCCAAGTAGCTGGTATAAAGGCTAGGAAAATCAAAAAATTTGAGAGGGATGCCAATGTTTATAGGACACAAGCTGTCTATCCAGCTCCTAAACCAAGGCCAATGTCAGATCCCTGGAGTAATGCCTCAAATTTCATTACTTCGAATGATTCTGAAGGCAAGAGTGGCCCAAATACAGTGTCCAACGCTGTACATTCTCTTCCCGATAATCCTTCCCAGCCTAGTCATTTAATTGCTCCTTTTTTTGGACAATCTTACCAACATGGAAGAAGAGTTACCAACCAGCTTGAGACTCCAATCCACAAAGAGGAAAAAATCACAATGCTTCGAAAGGTCGAGGCCAGGGATGAGCTAGAAGGAAGTAACAGTTGAAAAATCCAACACTGACAGTAACTTATATATGACTTCAAAAAATGGGTTAAAAATTTTTAATTACTCAAAGGCTGAGGTCACTGATGTATATTTTAACCTTTTTGAAAGAGGTTTCACCTTTGTGCCTACATTTAGGTTTAATGTGACAGATACTTTGTTGGAGTTAAAGCTCTTTGTTAAAAAACTGAATCTGTTTTCTTTAATGACAATAATGGTAATAATTCATTAAGTAATAATGTCATTAAAAAAAAAAAGTGCCTTCATCCCCCCTTAGTGTCTCATTGATCAACGCATTTCAGAATTTATGCAGACGTGATATCTACTCTCTTAGTCAATCTTTCCATCATTATAATAATAATTTAAGTAGTGATGAACAAGACATTTTGCATTCCATAACTTTTGATAGAGCCATCAAGATTACGAGACCTGATAAAGGGGGGAGGGTGGTCTTGATGGACTCAACAGATTATTCCAATAAAATGGTGCATCTTCTATTAGATATAAGCAAAAACATAGTAGTGTCACTGAATTAAATGAATTTAGCATATTGCAAAACTGATTTATATTTAGAACTATTAGGTAATGAACTTATTTACATATACTATACATGATTTTTTTTTTTTGCACATAGAGCAACCTATGGTGCACACTATCTTTGGAATTCCAAAGGTACATAATGATATATCCAATCCTCTCATTAGACCCATAGTCTCTGCTAAAAGATCTAAGACTTATCCTTTAGCCATCTACATTGATAGAATGTCAAAGGCTTTTATGAGTGACTTCAAATATATTTTAGGGACTCATGGGATTTTTTTTAAGACAATTATCTTTGGATACAAGTGTGGGCAATACTCTCCTAGTATGTATAGATGTACAGGATCTATTTGGCCAAATCCCCTTATTAAGTGGGTTGGATAATTTCTCTGAAGCATTATGTTATCCACCTGTAACAACAGAACAGTATAGAATTTTGATGAGTTTCAAGGAACTGGTCTTAGACAATTTTTTGTCATTCGAAGGTGATTATTATAAGGAAATTCTAGGTGTAACAATGGGTACAGTTTGTGCGCCCATCAATGCTAACATTGTTATGTGGGCATGGGTGCAAAACAAACTTTTTAATTTTTTTTTAGGAATTGTTGATCCCTCAATACCCGCTGTTTGGATGATATTTTTATTGTATGGAAAGAAACTAGGAGTAGGACTAGATGAATTTTTAGTTTTCATTAATTCTACCATTCCTTATTTAAGGTTTACTCGCACTATTTCTGACATACCTGCTAATTAATTGTATGTGACTGTTTACGAAGATGGTATATAAAAAGCCCGCATTTTCAAATTAATATTTGCATTTCAATAGATCACACCCAATGTTTCAAAAAAGTCCCGGTTTAAAAGGCAATCTGTCAGAATTAGTAGGATGGGTTTCTGACAACATCGTACTTCATAAGGAATGTGGGCATTTAACAAACATGTTCATAGAGAGAGGGATATCCAAGGAGCTTCATCAAAAACATAAAGGACGAGTTTTATCCCTGAGAACCTCAATATTTGGTCCAATTAAAGGACAGCCAGAACCAACAAATGGTTTATGTGTGAATTCTGATTTCTCTAAAAGTTTTGTTAGCTACCACCCCTTAAGCAATGAGGTTAGGAAGATTATTTTGAAATAGTGGGCGGTATTCTAGACAGAGAGCCATATTGCAACTTATAGGGGAATCTACAAATATTATTTATAAAAAAGGTAAGAATTTGAAAAATATTTCTGAGAATCAGTATTCCATCTGTACCTGGCCCATGAAAGGGATAAGAAAATGCAGACATTGTAATCAATGCCAATTCATCTTGTAAGGGGGGGGTTGAACTTTTTGTGCAACCATCCCATTTGAAAGTAAGACTAGCTAGTGGCTGTAACTCTTCTTCCAAAGGTGGTGTTTACATTGCCTTCTGTGATCCCTGTGGGGCTTATTATGTAGGCAAGACTGAAAGGGCCCTAAATAAAAGAATTTATGAGCAAGTTTACGATATATACAAAATGAATTTGAACAATGCCTTGTATAAGCATACAAGGCATTGTGAGGGATTTAAATGTTAGGATTTGCTACTTTGGAGGAAGTTCACCAGAATACTATGGGTGTCTCATGGGAAACAATATTAAAATCTAGGGAATTGTAGTGGCAATTGCATTTAAATTCCCAGGACCCACCTGAATTGAATACAATTTTTTCCATAGCAAGCATTTTGAAACTTAAAGCTTTAGACTTAGAACTGACATATAGGTTTAGTAGGTTTTATTAATTTAAGTATATTCAATGTGGTTATTTGTATTGTATTTTTAATGAATTTTTCTCTATTAATGAATTTTATTTATTAAGGTATAATGTTTATAAGTGAGGGAATTATTTACTTATGAATTTTAAACATAGGGAAGATTTAATGAGAATGTTTCTTTAAAATGGTAGTTATTTGTTCAATTTAATTGTTTGTGTAATTAGGTTTGATTACGTTTATATAATATACAGCAGTTAAGTGATTTGTGTTTTAATGGTTCTGAGGAAGTCTCCATTGGATGAAGAAGCAGACAAAAGCTTAACCTATTTTTTTCATATTGTTCTCACAACTAATTTTGCTACACATTGGACTGTGATAATAAAACTGTCACACTATCGGTTTTGTATCTTTGTGCAGCTTCTGTTTTTGTTTATGCAAAGAAAATGCCAATATATTGTGACCATTACAATAGCCAAGTAAAAAATAAAAACAAAATAGTGGAAACCAGGTGGTAAGTCCACCGTTGCTGGAATAAAGATAAATGAACCAAGGAAACAAACACTAGCAACAGACAGAGCCAGGCATATACAAGTTCTAATTTCCAAATGAGAAATCACAAAGTAAAACCATTGGAGTTAAAGTTCAGATTGTAGGCAAAATGAGGCACAAAAAGTCCAACTGGATACGAAACCATATAAAACTCCTTTATTGTAGTTGACAAGAGGTAAGAGCTTTCACTATTCAGCTTCATCAGACCATAAAATAACTACTGACACAACCACTATTTAAACCCAGCATAAATTAAACAGCATCCAATGATTGTCACATCAATCAAGCAATTAATTATAAAGCAAAGCAATTAAAAACTGTCTTTGTAAAAATGTCTCTGTAAAACTACAATATATATATATATATATATATATATATGTATATATATCTCTATGTCAAATACACATAGCAAACTAAAAAATAATATAACACATAAAATATACATAAAATAAAGCATGAAAAATTAAAAATAAAAATGCAAATGTATCTAACTAAACGAATATATTGTACAGACAAAAGACATGAGCCTGCTCACTTATGTAGCCTCCTTTTCTTCAAGACAGGCTTAATGGAGGCCCTTTCATTCAACCCCCTGCCCCTATCAGCACGGAGCATGATGATCCAGCAGGCCTCTCTATGTTGTGTGTGTGTACAAATCACCTTCCCTGATACTAGGATTAATGCTCTCAATAACTCTAAAGGTAAAAGTATGGGATGTCCCAGACTCCAAAACATGTTTGGAAAGGGCATTATGCAATGAACCCTTCCTGATGTGATATAAGTGCTCCCTCATCCTGTCCCGTAGGACCCTATTAGTTTTACCAACATAGAAGGAGCGGCAGATGGTACATTCAGCCAAATATATCACACGGGGGGGGGGGGTCATACAGTCTGCAGAAGCATGAAAGACAAATTCTTTGGATAAATCAGGATGAAAAAAGGATTCAGCAGTATTAATATAGGCACAAAAACTACAATTACCACAGGATGAAGTAGAGCCAGAACTTACAGGCACATTGCTGTGGTTTTTATCATAGCACAAGAGTCTTTTCAAATTTTTACAATTCCTAAACCGAAACGTGGGTCTATAACCCACGATCCTAAGTATATCATCATCCACTTGTAAAATGACCCAAAACTGACTAAATAACCAAGTGACATCCTTATGATCACTAGTATAAAATAGAGGAATTTTAACCTCTGAGGTGATGGAACCCATGTCCCTACCAACACATACATCTGGTGTGGGTCCAGTATAAGGACTTGCTGTGGTCAGTCTCAGTTGACCTAGGTCTGACCACTGCTTATCAATCTCAGATGAGGTGCACCCTCATGCCAGCAACTTACATTCCAAACTATTAATCTCTTTTAAAAAGCCAGGCATGGTGGGATTCAACCTGGAAGCCCTTATCCCCTGCCCTCTGATCAAATTCCTAAAGATACAGCTGGGGTACATACTAGATCTAAACAGAAATGCATTCCTATGACAGGTCTTACGATAAACCCCTGTATTAATAATATTACCTGGTAACTTTTCAATGTACAGGTCCAAAAACTCAATACGATCAAATGACCAAGAAAAAGTAAATTTTAGGCAGTCAATCAGATTATTCATCATATTATGAAACGCTATCACAACCTATAAACAGGGCCTCTCCACAACAAAAACAAATCATTGACAAAACGTTGATAGAACAGTACGTACTCCCTAAAACCCTGGGTGGGGAACAAACTATTATTCTCCCAATGTGCTAAAAACAAAAAAAGGTGACTGCCAAGATGAATGGAACCAGAGCTCTGTTTTCAGAGAGATTCTCTCTGTATTTGCAGAAAGGAGTTGTTTATGGCAACTTGATGTCCCTACTATCGGCGATGACGTGCTACATGAGACGGGAGATCTGGAGGCCCTTCAGCAGACAATGGAAGGTATTGAGCGTGATTTTTTAAAACGTAAAAGGTTGCAGGCGCAACGCTTACACTTTGAGATTTGTTTAGAGAAGAAAATCGTGCCACAAAACTTGCGTGTGCTTAATATGCCTAATCAGGGTGCACAGAATCCTGATTTATTGGTTCGGTGGCAGAAACTGAACCTAGAGGTAAGCGCTAGTTACATGCACCTGTTAATTGAACATTTTTGTCCTGAAGAGGATAAACTGAGAGAGTCTTCACGAGAGAGGCAGGAAGCCCTTCTTAAGGACTACAGAGTGGATGCCTTGAATCCGTTGTTTGAGAGTTTGTTAGATGGCGTTGCCGTCTTTGAACGGAAACTTATTTACCAAAAAAAGACTAAGCTTTTACGTGACATTAATGATTTTAGGACAGGCCATGTATTTATGTGGCCACGTACTGGACAAAACATGGATGGACATGGAACAGTTAACCATTCGACCCAGGTTAACAAGATGAGTGAGACTGTGGTTTCTAATCAATGTGTGACAGAGTCAGTGGGCTCTGCCTCGGGTAATACTCAAGATTGTTTGCTTTTGAAGAATGCCATTGCCAATGCAACTATACCTAATAATGTAATTGGGGTTGGTTTGAGTGTCAATGTGGATAGAAACTGCCAGGCTAAGGAACAGGGGGCAGCACATAAGTCTGTACAATCTGCTCCGATACCTAGTGTGGGTAGTACTGGTGATGTACCCTTAGAGGTGCCATCCACGAGTGGTTTATACCCTCATATTATTGTTGATAATAACCATGGTGCTGATAAGCTGGAGAAGGTTGTTAGGCCCAAATGGTGAGGTACTGTTTTAACTGATATTGATTCCTTAAATGCTTTAAGGAGTGGGAATGTGGATGACCTCCCTTTCCCACTACCAGTACGGTCAGAAAGAGGGGGAGGGCGTCCAAGATCAGTAAGCAGAGGACGCCAGAAACGCAAACTGTCCGGCGAACAGAGCCAGTCCCAAACTCTGAAGAAGATGTGGGGGAGGGCTCCAACTCGTTAATATTAAATACCTCCACATATGAGCTTTCTTCAGATGAGAGACAGGTTTATTTAAAGGTCTGAGCTTTATTCCGACCAGCAGGAGTAAGCTCTCTGATACTATTTTAGACCTAAGGGATTTTTGCAGAAGTATTATGCTATGTTTGATTTATGGAGACACTAATGATGGGCCATCTTCAGGCATGAGAGATCATGGTCCATTTGGCCTCAGGAAACCGAGTAGTTATGTTCCGAACAATCATCCTCTTGTTGAAGCGTATTTAAAACTGACTGAAGATCAAGTGTTTAATTTTTATGACACTCGTGATAAGCAATATACACATCATAAGAACAATTTGTCCTATGCTGAGAGGGGAGCCTTGAGAGCCTTACAGGATAATGAGCATATAGTAATTCGGCCAGTGGATAAAGGTGGCTTTATAGTGGTTATGGACAGGTCACACTATGAGCGGTCTATGTGCTCAATGTTGAGTGATGGCAGGTTTTATGAGAGAATTACAGTAGATGATGTTCATAGAGTGATGTTTTTGGTTAGCCAGTGTATATCAGAGTTTTTTTCTACTCATCTAGTTACAGAAGATTTTTTTTGTTTTTGAAGGTGGTCAATCCTTTGATTCCACTTATACAGGGCCTCCCCAAAATCTATAAGCATCCCACCGATCCACCAATGAGATCTATTGTGGCAGGCGGTGGGTGGGTCAGAGAGCCACTGTCTTTATACGTTGAGAAGGTTTTAAGACCTGTTATTAATTTGAATCCTGTGGTCCTGAAGGACTCTAAACAATTTCTACTAGATTTTTATCAGTGCATATCTTCCATTTGTGATGTTGAAAATGTCATTTTTGTTACCTTTGATATTCAGTCTTTGTTTACGATGATTCCCAATGGGTTGGGTATTCAGTTTGTGCATGAGTATCTTTTGTTACATAGTGGATATACCCCGGCACAGGTAGATCTTAACTGTTATTTCTTGGAGATGGTGCTTGAAAACAACGTTTTCACCTTTAGTGGTGATATGTATCTCCAGAAACATGGTGTAGCTATGGGCACTTCATGTGCCAATAGCTACGCCAATATGTTTTTAGCACACTGGGAGAATAATAGTCTGTTCTCCACCCAGGGTTTTAGGGAGTATGTACTGTTCTATCGACGTTTTGTCGATTTGTTTTTGTTGTGGAGAGGCCCTATTGATAGGTTGATAGTGTTTCATAATATGATGAATAATCTGATTGACTGCCTAAAATTTACTTTTTCTTCGTCATTTGATCGTATTGAGTTTTTGGACCTGTACATTGAAAAGTTACCAGGTAATATTATTAATACAGGGGTTTATCTTAAGACCTGTCATAGGAATGCATTTCTGTTTAGATCTAGTATGCACCCCGGCTATATCTTTAGGAACTTGATCAGAGGTTAGGGGATAAGGGCTTCCAGGTTGAATCCCACCATGCCTGGCTTTTTAAAAGAGATTGATAGTTTGGAATGTAAGTTGCTGGCACGAGGGTACACCTCATCTGAGATTGATAAGCAGTGGTCAGACCTAGGTCAACTGAGACCGACCACAGCAAGTCCTTATTTTGGACCCACACCAGATGTATGTGTTGGTAGGGACATGGGTTCCATCACCTCAGAGGTTAAAGTTCCTCTATTTTATACTAGTGATCATAAGGATGTCACTCGGTTATTTAGTCAGTTTTGGGCCATTTTACAAGTGGATGAGGATATACATAGGATCGTGGGTGATAGACCCACGTTTCAGTTTAGGAATTGTAAAAATTTGAAAAGACTCTTGTGCTATAATAAAAACCACAGCAATGTGACTGTAAGTTCTGGCTCTACTTCACCCTGTGGTAATTGTAGTTTTTGTGCCTATATTAATACTGCTGAATCCTTTTTTCATCCTGATTTATGCAAATAATTTGTCTTTCATGCTTCTGCAGACTGTATGACCCCCCATGTGATATATTTGGCTGAATGTACCATCTGCCGCTCCTTCTATGTTGGTAAAACTAATAGGGTCCTACGGGACAGGATGAGGGAGCACTTATATCACATCAGGAAAGGTTCATTGCATAATGCCCTTTCCAAACATGTTTTGGAGTCTGGGACGTCCCATACTTTTACCTTTAGAGTTATTGAGAGCATTAATCCTAGTATCAGGGAAGGTGATTTGTACACACACACACAGAACATAGAGAGGCCTGCTGGATCATCATGCTCCGTGCTGATAGGGGCAGGGGGTTGAATGAAAGGGCCTCCATTAAGCCTGTCTTGAAGAAAAGGAGGCTACATAAGTGAGCAGGCTCATGTCTTTTGCCTGTTCAATATATTCGTTTAGTTAGATACATCTGTATTTTTATTTTTTCATGCTTTATTTTATGTATATTTTATGCGTTATATTATTTTTTTAGTTTGCTCTGTGTATTTGACATAGATATATATATATATGTTGTAGTTTTACAGAGACATTTTTACAAAGACCGTTTTTAATTGCTTTGCTGTATAATTAATTGCTTGATTGATGTTACTTAATCATTGGATGCTGTTTAATTTATGCTGGGTTTAAATAGTGGTTGTGTCAGTAGTTGTTTTATGGTCTGATGAAGCTGAATAGTGAAAGCGTTTACCTCTTGTCGACTACAATAAAGGAGTTTTATATGGTTTCGTATTTTGTGCCTGCATTTTGCCTACAATCTGAACTTTAACTCCAGTGGTTTTACTTTGTGATTTCTCGTTTGGAATTAGAACTTGTATATGCCTGGCTCTGTCCGTTACTAGTGTTTGTTTCCTTGGTTCAATAGCCAAGTAAAGACAAATATGGAGCAGTTCAAGAGATGTGAAAAATAATGGTTCTTTCCATATGGCACGCAGAGTAAGACAGAAGAAATCTGCCATATACAATTTAACAAAAGAAGCAGATAAATAGAAAGAATTTCAATATTTTTAGTGGGCAAGCAAAAGAAGTCAGTAAAACAAAAATAAAGTTTACAGTGTAAACTGCATAAAGTTGACATTACCTCAGCTCTCCCAGTGCTATGAATTAGGTCTAAAGTAATTATTTTAACTTACATGTACTCTTGGTCCACTTATGAACAATAGGGGCATCAGGTCCCAAAGGGTCTATCTGCTTAGCATTTTGGTAAGAAATGCCTCTCCCACATTTCAAGAAAATACTGCAATTAACATTTGGCAGTTAGAAGAATGATAGCACTATCTTTCTAGTTGCAGTGACCAAAAAAAGTGGACTGTTTAGAAGCATGGCTTTGTTCTATGTTCAGAAAGTTGCTTTGGTGACCTAATCTGAAAAGTAATAAGACATTATCAGAAGGTTAAATTAACAGAAAACAGCGGTAATCCAGAAAACTCTCCCATCCACATACTTAACTAACAAACTACTTGAAACTTCAACAAGGCGTCTTTATTCCTCTCACATGGAGTAGGTATCAGAGAAGAAGAGAGTCGCCTAGATCTGCTAGCCAAAGTGATTTTTATCTGGGCAAATCTTCTGTACTCTGTTTAAGGTTATAGTAACACTTAAATAGGCTACACCATCCTAAGGGAGAGGGAATGTCAAACACAAGCACCGACAGCTTATATCAGGATGTAAATATCTTCAGAGACTAACTTGGCATTTGCACAAAAACTTATTGAGTACTAATATGAAACATCACTTGGTCTTTACATTCCTAAACAACCTTATCCATTAAGTTTAAGATTTTATTTTGTTTTGTATTAATTTACAGAACTAAATTCAGAATTAAAGAATCATTATGGAAATGTAGGTTTAAAATTATACAGCAAATGGGAAGAGCAAAAACATGGAATATGGAAACTGGATATGCAAATATAACAACAGGAATTTACTGCAGACTGGTCTGCCTTCTAATGGAGGCTCACATTTTGTGTGAAAGTATAGTTTCAGGTTCAGTGAGGTTACATAACTATTTCCATTAAAATATTTTGCTGTATAGTGTCAAACAAGTCTGAAAATGCTCAGGTTTGGCAGCACAATCCCATTATTAATTTTCTTATGTCTCCACCCACCTCCTCACTGCCTAGTGCTGTTGGACAACACTGCCAACTTAAATATTCACCCTGCAGTTCTGTTGGCTCATTTTCAAAATAACACTCATTCATCACAAGATGAAAAAGCCAACAGTCAAATAAATGCAAATAATATACAATAACATGTTAATTCAGCTTTAAATTGTTGGAGAGAAGGCCCTCTCTGCACTGTCACCCCTTCCATACATGCAGCTTATACAGGCATCAAAGTGCAGTTTAAAGATTAGTATATATATATATATATATATATATATATATATATATATATATATATATATATATATATATATATATATGCTTTTTAATATCAGTATTCCATTTTAAAGGAGCAACTTTTATTCAGAGTTCACACAGTACGGTTAAATGTAGCTGAACTGTTTGATTTTGCAGAACTAGATGGTAAAAAGCATTTTTTCACATAGAAAAGTAATTAAACTGCCTTTAACATCTTCACTAAAGTGTGTGGGTATGCGAGTGTTCGAAAAACATATGCAGTACATGCAGCATGCTAACTGTGAAAGACAAGACTGTACTACACATAAGAAAGGTGCATAACAAACTGTTAAATACCAGACACTGCTGTAAAGTGCTAGTCTTGTACTAGGGTAATTTCAGAAGCCTTCTACAGCTTTAAAAGCTGTAGTACATTTCACCCAGCCACAAAAAAAGCAGAGTCTAGTAAGGTGTCTAGTTTCTAGCCATGGTCTTTTGTGGTAGCAGTAACTATAGTCCAGCTTTCAGAGCTGTAAAACACTTAGTACTGTGTTTTTTTTTTGCCTCTGCAGTTGATAGTAAATAGCTGCAGCTGCTAAAGTTCCACGTACTCCAAATATTTATAGCAGAGTCCCTTCAATCATAACCAAGCAGCTGTACGTTCTTTAAATGGGTGTTAAGATTCATCTCTCAAGTTTCATCCACCCACAACCCCAATTTCTCATTTTTGCACATGGGGTCAGGGTGTCAACTTCAACAGTGACAATCATCTAGAGCCAAGGTTCAGACTTCAGGGTTGCTAGCCATGCCACGGTTGTTCTTCCATACCACACACTCACAGGCCACACACACACCTATGGCCAATTTAGAGTATTCAGTCCACCTAATGCAGGTCTTTGGAATGTGGAGGAAACTGCAGCACCTGGAGGAAACTCATGTGAACACAGGAAGGACATGCAGACTCTGCACAGAAAGCACCCCAGCCAAGAATCGAACCAGGGAACTTCTTACTCCGAGGCAACAACACTATCTGCTGTACTACAGTGCCGTCCCACCTCATAGGTTTTTTAGTATCCATTTTTTGAAGACAACTTGGTAATGATCAGAATCCTAATATTCCTCTATAGTGCAACAAATCTTATTAATGGAAATGTGCACAGGCTGCACTGAATGAGCATACAACCTAATTTATTTTGTGATGAATCGCTTTACTAATAAAGGCAGTTATTAGTGCACAGTGCTATATAAAGTTTCTAAGGCAGTTATCAGTGCACAGTGCTATATAACGTTTCTAACAGTTAAAATGCGTTAAAGATGTAAGGATATGTTAAGCCATTTTCAGTCAGTCTTGTCTCAAAAAATGAATTTACTCTTTAATAAATAACAAAAATATTGTATCATTCCATACAGTATCTATTGCAACAATGCTGTTTTGTTCTAGTAGAATAAAGCAGTGTTTTACCCTGTGCTACCATGTGCATCCCTAATCATATTTTCAGTGCAACACACTATTTTGATCCACTGGAATACTCCCTTTTCAAAAAATATATATATTGAGATGTTATCAAGATCTGCTCAACAACAGTTAACAGATTGCAGTTTTGGTCTCTTCTAGAGGGCACAGGAAATCAGCATTATCTTATGAACTTTAAATGAAAAAAAAAAAGAGTAAACATCTAAGAAAAGAACTATACTTTTTGTCTTATGGACAAGAGTTTGATATATTATTTCCAAAGAACATTTGAACTGTTATGGTTTGCATACTGTGGTAAACCTGAGCTGTTCTCCCAACAATGCTCAGAACTCTATGGAAAAGTCACAATAGTTAATGTTTAAAAAATTGCAAGGTCAATGAAAAAGAATTATAACATAGTACAACCTATACAATTAAAACATTACTAAATACATTTTTACACGCATCTTTCTCAGGTATAATTATCTGTGCCTTATTTAACAGCAAATTTATGCCATTTAAAAGGTATTTCCTATCTATTCCCTGAGAATAGGAAAGTATACCTGTAAAAGGTAGGTACATAACAGTACAAGAAAAAAAAACTGTCTTCAAACACGAGCTGATGGCACTTGTTCCTAATATTACCACAATGGTTCTCATTTGTATCACCACTCATACACTTTGCTTATCATGGAAAAATGAGCTGCAACAATGAACAGACATATCTTGCACTTGTAACACAATGTCAGTCTTTTAAAATTATGGTTACAAATAACTTTAACCACCTGGAAAAAATAAGAATGCAAATTCACCATTACAAACAAGTGTTGAGATGGGGCGGGTGGTGGGGCAATTAGTTAGGCCAGACAAGTTAATCTCAGTGGTGTTCTGTAATGTAACAGTGTATATCCTAGAGTGGAGGTAGAAAAACATACTGCCCTAGTCTACAACGTACTCATACTACTGAAAGACTTTAGTCCTTAGTCTGCAGTGAAAAATGACATAATCACTGGACATACTTAAAATACAATCACTGTATTTTACTTAAAGGCTTTAAAAATGAGACATTGTCAACACATCTTTGCTTGGCAAATAGTTTTGCAAACTGGATTTAGCAAAGAACAAATGCAGCTTAATGTCTCAATCTCACAGGGCTTTTCAAAAGGTGTACAAGAACATTAAAACAAATTCAATCCATTTGTGCTAGAAACACACTACTAAACCCCTTACATATTGTGCAGTGGATTATAATATATTGTAATATTGCATTTCCGAACACGTTTGTTAAACAAATAATGGCATTTATCTTCTGTACTTTATCATACCAAATATATCTGTCATGCAGGTATGAAACATAAGAGATGGTGTATCAACTATTTCCCAAACATTGTACATTCTTTTCATTTTCAGTGGGAGACCTCAGTGATGTGGCATTGCTTTTATTTTTGTGCCAATTTATTTCTGAGGAAAACTGTATCAAACTTTCATTTATTTTGGCCTTATCTGAACTACAAGAGGTGAAGACACTTCCATCACTGAGCAGCAAATTATCTTGACAGAAATTCAGGCTTCGAAGTTTGGCAACTGAATAAGATCTTTTTAGCCGTGAAGGAATAGTCAGCCCAGCAAAATGTTCTCTAACCTTAGCCTCCAGAGATTTTTGCTTCACTAAACCCATCTTTCCGCAATGACAGCAAATGCTATCACTGCTAGAACTGCGAATTAAGTGTGACTTCATAGATAAAGATATAGGTGCCAAAGAAGTGCCTTCCCAAACGTCTCGTGATGATTTTTTCTGATATACATGTGAAGCCAAGTTTTTCTGATGGACTCCATTGCTAACGGTGAGAGGATCCATTTTATTTGCAGGGAGTACAAGGCTGCCCATGCTTGTAGAAGATGGCAATAGGTCTGCAATATGCAAAGATGACTGCAAATGGCACCAGGCACAGTTTTTTCCATCTTGACTTGCACCAGCTACATGTTCAAAGTTTCTTCCTGGATTAGAAACAGGTGTTGCAGATTTACTACTTAACTTTTCCAACTCTTTGGTGTGTTTTCTCACTAATCCTGCTTTCTGTAACTTAATGAGCGACTCCTGGTGTTGAATTAGATAACTCTGAGAAGCTCCCTTTCCTATACATTGTAAATCCTTTATTTCCCTGAGGTTTTTTATGGAGTCACACATGCATTCCTCACCTGTTTCATTCTCAGATTTGAAATTAAAACCACAGTTATTGTTTTCTTTATGAAGCAAGTCAGTAGATCTCAATGATTCACGGCACTCGTCATTCTGATCATACACATTAGAACTGCACTGCATTTCCTTACCAACACGATAATGTTGGTCAGATTTGTCTGTATTTAAATTCTGGTTAGACAATTCAGCTGTCACATGTATAGACCCTGAGGGTTGAGTATAGACTGTAGCACTGCTGCATACAGGTTTGTCACTATGGCATTGAGATGGTTCAACAGGAAATTCGCATGACTGTGTTTCTGGGGAACAGATACATTCTGCACAGGACCGATAAGATGGTTGTACTTTGCTAAAAAGTGCAAACATGGCCCCATCCTATAAAGGAAACCAAAAAATATATATTAATGTGAACCTGTAATATATTTAAAGTGGTATTATAAGTACATGTATAACAGTTTTCACATATTTACACTGACATTAAAAGAACAGTTACAACAATTTTGATTTATGTAACAAATCTATTTTCGGATTCTTCTGAAATCAGCTACATTATCCTATGGAAAAATTGTATGCTCTTTTCATATTTTTTTACTTCAACACTACATAAAATCATGCTAACTCAGTCTCTGACCCCTTACTGACTGATCCAAAATGAATGCCACTGCAATAAAGTGCACAGATAATTTCTTACAATTAAAATATTTTAAAATAAACAAAACTTAGTCTGCTTCAGATTAGTACTAGACAATGCATTTCATAAGTATGACTGACCGACTCCCTTCCTGCCCAGACAAAAGGTAACATACTATGGCTCTCAAAACCAATGGTATAGTGTTAACTGACATAGAAAATAACCGTTTGAAATCTTGGGATCTACTTTGCTGAGTACCAAGATGCAGAGAGAGAATGGCCAAAAATCCATACTTAGCAAATATACGAAGTCTGAGATTGCCATTTCTAGGAATATTTCCTTTTCTCCACACATAGCTATGTTGGAGTTTGCATATATAAGTTGGGGGATGTGGAGTGTGCAGGTGGGCTTGCCTCCCTGACAAAAACATGTTTAAAGAAGAGCAATGTTCGACATCCACTCCTCTCCTGCATTGTAAGTCTTTTTTGGTATCTCAGATCTCAGCAATGTGAGTCTTGACATTTTGAGAGACAAATTATAAAATTCTTTCAGTGCTTTCCGGATATTCTCCTGTACTTCTACACAGGAACCTCAAAACAGGCAAAGTGACTGTTCTTTGAATGGCTCTCTCTCTCTTCATAGTGGGACTTCATCCAGTAAAGACTAAATATCTGGCACAACAATTTGTGGGCAGTTAATGTGATAGATAATGCAATCACAATCACATTTTTTTTTATTGTAATGGGGGCATTAGTTGCTTGCAAGTACTGTTTGAACCAACTACTAAAGCCCTTACAGAAAAAAAAGTTTTACATTTTTACGGGAGGTTTGTGTGTGGGACAGAATCTTATACTGGTTATAGTCGGAGAAGGAACAGTGCACACAAAATGTGCTGATGTGTTTTGCAGCCAAATACATTTTGTTTACTGATTTATCTTTCAAAGACCACATACTACAGCCTTCTAAAAATACTGGGATGGCAGCTAAGTCAATTGTGTGTCTAGTAAGAAAATATGTATTAATGAATTTACTTGTGTGTTTATTTATGCATAGGATTCCAGAATGTTTATCACATAACCACAGACTACTGGAAATTTCTCAGTAAAACAAGGGCTCTGTTATTTTTCTCAAAAACCTTTTCCCATTAATAGTGAGTTGAAACATTCATTGACTGAAAACTGCATATGAAAAACTTCTGGAAACTACTGGGAGAGATTATACAAGAAAAACTTCTGGAAATTAGTGGGCACACAAACATTTTCAAATATCAAACAGTGACTAAATACATATTTTACTTTTTCACTTGAATACTAATATAATTTGCAAACTAGGGGACAATTTTGTGTAACGAGCTAAAAAATGTTCAAAAAATGTCCATTTGCTTGTGCTATGAAAGCATTATTTCTACATAATATCTAAGAGTACAGCTTTATTAGTAAACGTATCATAACAGTAGATGTTTGAATGATCACTACTGCAGTAGCCTAAAATTGTTTGTCTTTTCGGCTTTTCCCGGTTAGGGGTCGCCACAGCGGAACTCTGGCCCGCTAATGATTGACAGTAGATTTTTTTTTTTTTATGGTGCCGAGTTGCCAGCCCGACGCCCAACCTTCAGCGAAGGCACTCCCATTCACATATGTCTTCCGGAGGCCATTTGACCGCGGGGAGGACATGGAAGATGGCTGGCTGTTATAGCCTAGGAAGGCTATAACTCATATATTTTAGGCTACTGCAGTAGCCTAAAATATACGAGTTATATCCTTCCTAGGCTATAACAGCCAGCCATCTTTCAAAGCTTTAAGGCACCTTCCACATGCCCAGTTAGTCAGCTCAAACTGAGCTAAATAAAGTAAAGTTTGGGCATCATGCCCTTAAGAGCATTTATGCCAGCTGAGAGAGGAAGGCTAACAATACTGTTAGGAAAAGAAAAAAAATAAATACATGTCCACAACCTGGAAAAAAACAGAACCAAAAACAAAAGTTGGGGGATGGAGGGAGGGAGTGGCTGCTGCAGCAGTGATCATTCGAACATACTTACACAACTGTATTATGTTCATCATTATGATCACCAGTGTAGTATCCCAAATTATATGGGTAGAGTATAGCTTAAAGAATGGGAAGGAAGAAGAAGGGTCCAGGAGCCCCTGGAGTACAGCCTTAGCAAAGCCTGCCTAAACGTGGATAAGGAATCTAGTTTATAGTGCTTTGTATAAGTAAGTACAGAGGACCACGTTGCTGCTTTTAGCATACATCACTTTCCAAAAAGCCACAGATAAAGCCATGGCCCTAACAGAATAAGCCTTGACCCTGCCTAGATTTGCTTTGTTGTTGTGGGAATAACAGACGTTAATAGCCTAAGACAATCACTTGGAAATGGTCTGCTTTGATGCAGCTTGTCCCTTTTTACCTTCCAAACAAACAAACAAATGATCAAAAGTTCCGATAGATTTTGTTCTGTAAAGATAGTACCCATGTTGTCTGTGGACATCTAATATATGGAGTATTTTTCCTCCCTCAGTTTTAGGTTTTGGAAAGAAAACAGGGAGATGGATAGATTGGCTTAATACATTCATAGGTAAGTACTAGGCTGGCTGTCCTTGCAGGCCATTTAAAGCAGAAAAATTTCCCTTTTGGTGCTCAAATTAACCCATCCCTAGATTGGACTTGCACAGTCCATGGCCCATAATTATTTATTACCCCAAGGAGAATAACTGGGATCATACCATATATAATTTGAGGGGACCCATGCATTTGATAAAGCATTTAGGAGCTGGCTCTCTCTTAGCAGTACAGTAGGCAGTCCTGGGGTAAATTTTCTTTTTCACATCCATAGATCCAAGTCGGTTCCAGAGCAGTGGTATCTTCTGGGAGATACACCTGTCCCTGCAACCATTCTGCTGATGTTGCAGAAAATGTTTAGATCCCAAGGCAGAGTACTTCCAATGCCATTTAACTTGCTGATGTGTAGTAAATCCATCAGTAATGGGTTGGAGGATGCCTTGTATGTCTGACACAGGTCAACAGATAGTAGTCTGTAGGATATGGAATATATAGTGATGGGGCTTTGAGTTGGTCTACATGGTTCATAGGTAGGTACTAGGCTATCGGCCCTGAGGCCTATACAAGCCCAGCCAAAAAGGTACCCTGTCTTTTGCCACCCAAAATAATTATTTTCCTGTGCCACTGTCGAGCAGAGCCACAGAGGTGATCCCCGGGGTGAATTTCCTATTTCCCATCCAGTCATCAAGATTTTTCTTGAAAACTGCCAATGAGGAGCTTTATTTGATATAGATAGGTAGTTTATTCCAGAGTATGGGAAGTCTCTGGGACAGGAATCTATCTCTCCGGCATGTTCTGTTTATTGTGGTGATAACGTTTAGGTCCCTAGAGCATGTAGCTCGGAGGGACTGGGATTTCTTTAAGTGGAGCATGTCCAACAGCTCTGGGTTTGACATAGCTTTGTATGTTAGGCAGATATCACTTCTGAGTAGGCGATATGCGACAAGAGTAAAGCTGGAGTTTTTTGAGACAGTCTGCGTAGGGCATCTGTTTGAGGCCGGTAATCCTCTTTGTGAGGTATTTCTGCGGCCTTTCCAGTTGTTGTAGATGTCTTGTGAGGTACATACCAAAAGGGGAATTGTACTCTATAATGGGTCTAATGAGTGATGAGTAGAGGGGAACAATGACCTCTTTTTTTCTGGATGAGAAACCTTTTGTGATGAGGTGTGCCACATAGAAGGATTTCCTGACTACTGTGGCGATGTGATTATCAAAGGAGAGGCTACTGTCCCCTGTGTCACAAGGTCTCATCACACTTTCGGTGTTAAGTATACTATCACCTATGTTGTAGTTCATGGGTACAGAGTTTTTACCAAAGGGGATGACAATGCCTTTTTTGGCACTGAGCTTGAGGCCATGGCTTTGACACCAGGCATCTGTCTCAGTGAGGCCCTTTTGTAGGATGTCCACATCGTTAGGAGTTTCGATTATGGCTCCTAGTTTGCAGTCATCTGCAAACTTCTTTAACCAAAGACCTTCTGTGTTTAGCGCTTGTATCATTTTAGTAAGGTATCGATGTGGGAATTCCAGTTGCTGCATGTGTCTAGACAGATAGATGCCAAAGAGGGCATTACACTCAATTAATGGCCTAATGAGGGCTGATAAAGGGGAACGATGACCCTCCCCCCAGATCTGGACACAATCCCTTTGTTTATAAGCTGTGCAACATAGAAGAATTTTCTTATGACAATGGACACATGCTGGTCAATACTTAGGTCACTGCCTACACAAGTTCCCAATTCCTGAACAACTGGGTCAACTCTTATGGGCATACTGTCAATGTGGTAGTTCCCTGAGGTAGATGATTTTTCAAAGGATACAATAATGCATTTTTTTGGCATTTAGTTTCAGTCCATTATTTTGGCACCAGTTATTTATTAAGGACAAACCATCCTGCAGGATGACCAAGACATTTGGGAATTGATTGACTGCTCCTAGCCTGCAGCCATCTGCAAACTTAGTCAGCCAGAGTCCTTTGGTATTGGTGTTTACTGCAGAGAAGTAGAGCCAAACAGAAGAGGTTCCAGCAAAGAACCCTGGGGGAATTCCACTGGTGACTGGTCTCGTTGTGGCGGTAACTTCCCCTATTTTGATTTCCTCTAGCCTATTTGTGAGCCAGCTGGCAATCCAGTGGATGACATATGGGTTTATTCCCAGTTTATTTGTCTTTTCTATTATGCTTGAGTCAGGCACTGTGTCAAAAGTTTTAGCCAGGTTGTGGTATGCAGTGTGCAGTGTTTTGAAATCATTCATTGCTTTAGTGACCTTAAAAGTCCAACAGGTTGAGTAAGCATGACCTGTCCTTAACAAATCCAAGCTGAGATGGGTCCAGTGTATGGAGGTTCCCTAGTTGGACATGAAGAAGATCTAGTGCATTGTGATGCTTTACCAGCCTTGGTGCGAGTTTCTTCTGGATTAAGACTAAAACATCTCCACATTATTTCACCTCTTGCACAGTAGCTGCTCTAACCATGTGGAAGGCAGTATATATCCCTACACAGCTAGAATGGTCTCCCCCACTTTAAATCATCACTCATTCACTTGCACAGATGCCAACATCCTCCAGTGTGAGAAGGGCTTATAGGGAGAGGTGTTTCTTGTTCAGGCTCCTAGTATTGATCAGTAACACCTTCATCATTTCCTTTGCATGTTTCATTATGTTAGTAGGTTTATCAGGCTGGTACTGCCTAAAAAGGTACTATTGCCATTGACCAATTCTTTGCCAATAATCAAATCCCTAAAGGGGACACATGCAGGTCCATTCCTTGCAAAGCAGTGTTGTGTGTTGATCATACTCTACCAGGCTGACAAATATTGGACCCCCTTCGAATGACACCAAAACTAAGCCAATTATTGAAACTGATTATGTTTTGCTCATATTGCGGCATCATCCTTGGAGAAGGTAAAAGGGTGCTCAGTGCTAGGTTCATACCTGCCTTGGACACATTCTGACAGCTACATCATGAATCTCTTCATATAGCCCAGGGAGGTGAACCTCAAGTCAATGACACCAGTGTAAAGTATCAGAGTCATTCTTGTACTTGTTGTTCAATGAGTTGAATGCATGTGTGATCTGATGGATCCTGATACCAGACAAGCAACTTCCCATCAAGTCTTACCTTGCTCTCTCTAGTAAGAGGTACATCTGTATGTCTTACAGCAGAGTTATCTATAACAAGAATGTTTGGTTGGGTCAATGCCTGCCTTACGGGCTCAGCCTCCTTGACTCTGCGACTCTTTCTGCTATGTCAGGAGGTAGGTTTAACTTGTTGAGCGTGCTTTGCTATGGAGGTCTTTGTGGTTTAGGCAAGTTAATCTTTAAAACTTCAGCACATGATGGATTGTGTGTATTCTGATGGTTTTGGTGAGGTGTGGTGTACTGTTGATGACTTTAGTGTCTGAGTTTACTGTGTACAAGATTTTTGCCTTCAATGACATTATATAGATACATCACTCATGCACTGTTATGCCGTTTGAGTAATAAATGATCATCAGACAGCATCAGACAATTCTTAAACTGTGTCAATATATTTACTTCAATCAGGATGGATAGAGAAGTTGTGGGAAGGTGCTGGTCCATTATTCTGACAGGAATAACTATGGGGGCAGGGATGACTACAACTGCTTAGACAATGCTATGTATAGGATAATGCTTGGATGGACTTGTTACAGAGTATTTAAAGTTCAATATTAAACCAACCTGAAAAAATTCTTCTGCCACCAGCAGGAACCAGTAAACTAATTATAGTAAAAACTCACCAATTTAATATTTAAATTAATGCAAGCAGTATCAGTACACTCAATATCCATGCAAATTCTGATACTAATTCAGGCATAAAAGAAGGATCAATTCTGAAGGAAGTGAGATAAGACTAACCCACCATAAGAGCTTGTACCTCTCAGATACTCTTCTTGCCGACATCAGAGCAATGAGCAATGCTGTTTTCCACATTAAGAACCTCAAGTCAGACTAATGAGATAGTTCAAATGGAGCAAGTGTTAGCTTTTCTAACAAAAAATTAAGATCCCAAGGAGAAGCCACAGGTTTTCTGAATGGCTTCTTATGCAGAACTACTTTCAAAAACATGTTGACACAAGACTGCACTGAAAGAGAGGGCTCCATGAACAAACATGCTGATAAAGCCAAAAAATGTACCTTGATACAGCAGCAAGACAGACCTTAGGATATTAACTCACACAAATACTGTAAAACCAGAGATAAACTAGCCCTGAATGGTTTGCTGGTTCTTTTGTGGCTCCAACTAAAAAACTTTTTCCATTGGCTAATATATGATTTTCTAGTAGCGGGTTTTCTTGCCCCTATTAATACCTGCTGTACATCCTGAGAAAGAAAAGATGCCAAAACGGTATTAAAGTCCTATTATCCAAGCAGTCAACTATAGTTGCTTGGAGTCAGGATGTATCAAACACCGCTGATCTAGTGTGAGTAAACCCAGTCTGTGAGGTAGCTTGTGATAATTTTCCATGGTCAATTCCACAAGAAGGAAGAGCCACTGTTACCTAGTGCAGAACGGAGTCACCACAATGATCTTTTGGAAGTACTTTTGAATCTTCAGAAGTACCCTAGAAATCAATGGAAATGCAAACAGTAACATTCCTGTCCAAGGAAAAGAAAAGGCAGCAGTCTTTCCAGACCTTCTTCCAAGGAGTCCTGGAACATAATTTTGTCATTTTGTTGTTTACAGAGAAAGCAAAAAGATCTACTTGAGATGTTCCCCACAGATAGATTAAATCTTGGAAGACCCCCAGATTCAGTTTCCATTTGTGAGGGTCAGTCCTGGTCCTGCTCTGACAGGATATAAAATGCCTGTAGATTGAGATTGTGCTGTAAAGTTACATGCCATGCTAATATGGTTAGTCTGCATAGGGGGGTAAGACCTCGTGCTCCCTTGCTTGTTTATGTGCTATATCACTGCAGTGTTGTCTGTAGACACTTGTAGTGGGTCCTGGGGACCACATATATTTCAGAGAATTGACAGCATTTATATCATCTCTTTTATGTTTTAGTCTGTCATTTCTGTCTGAACGACCCTGCCCTTTTATACAAATAGATATGCTCCCCAAGCAAAGTCTGAGGTTTCTGAAGTGACTGGCTGTTTTGGAGCAGCAGGGGAGAATGGGAGACCAGGATTCTTAGAAATTTGGTATCTCTATCACAATTTCTCTCTTTTTATAAATCCCAAGGCTGGAATTTGAAATGGGAAAAATAGAGATTTCTGACACCATTGTATCTTTCTTGGGTAGAGTCTTGCAAGAGGTATCATAAGCATCATGGGAGAAAGGAGACCCAGACTCCTAAGAAATTCCCTTGCTGAGACAGAAGTCTGAATGGAGAACCCCATAACAGATCTAAATACAGATCTAGTTTATTCTTCCTGTGGAAGAAAAGTCCAACAGGCACCCCAGAAAAACATTCCTGTGAGGAGTCAGGAAAAACTTCTGAATATTCTCTTGGAATCCCAGCATATGCTGGAGATCCCTTACCCAACAGGGAGATTTCCAGACATTAAAACAGATTCTGCAAGGCTAAGCAAGTTGTCTAAACATGGAAATAATGTGGACTAATGAACTGCCAAATTGAGAGGGGGAACAAAGTCCCTCATTTAGTCATTCAAACTTATTTGACTGTTCTTTTTTCTAGGAGATTCCGACTTTCTTTTTTGTACCTTCCTGCCATTGCTTTTTAAACATCTTCTTACCTGCATTCTGCTGGGACTGTTTATATTTTGCCTTTTGCCAAATTTAGCAGAGGCTGTAGAGAGAGAACCTTAGAAAACTTACAGAAGGACGGCTGAAAAATTTGCGAGATTCTCTGAATCAAACTTCCTCTCTCTCATCACACTTTTTAATGACTTAAACAGCAGAAGATCCGAAAACTAAATCTCTAAAGAAGATTTTAAAATTTCATTTTTGACATCCTCTAGAAGGTTATGAGGATGCACAGTTCCACTGTCAACTGGCCTGGAGATAGTATCCAGCTAATCATAAACATATTTTAAGCAATGAGTAGTTACTTGTAAAACAGAAGAAACTAAATTTTACAGAGGAGATTTTTCCTCACACAAGGAAACTGATGATAAAACATTCCACATACTCTCACAATTAGCCAAAAGAAACCTCATATGAGCTTGACAGTTTTGAATTAAGTCGGAGAAGCATACACTTTTTTTCCCAAAACTTGTCAAAAGCCTTTCCATCATTGTCAGGAGGAGAGGGATTGGAATTAAAGAAAGTTTTTAGTAGTAGCTGGATTCACTAAAGCTATAGCTACTAGGTCAAGTCGGGGATTAGTGTATAAAAACCTGAAAGACTGAGGAACTTTGTATAATCCATCTGCTTTTATAAGGGGCAGAAGGCCGACTAACAGAGAAATTGCAAGCTGTGACCAAAACATCCTCCAAAGCAGACAAGACTAGAGGGACAGGTAAAGATTATGGAAATTGCAGTTGTAACAAATCGCAGTATTTTCTGAAGGACTGACAAACCTCACTATTTTCCCCACTGAAAGCATTGATTCACCCTGGAAATGGGCTCAGAGAAAGAGAATCACTCACAGGAAGAACCTGATACCACACTTACCACAGAATCACATTTCCCTATAGATTTACGTTCTTGAACATCTTCAGGGAAAGAGGCATCCCTTTTTCTCTTAAAAGAAATGGAGTTATAAGAGAGGTCAAGAGCAATATTCAACCTAAGACCCTGAGCCAAGCCTAATAAATTACTCCTGTCCAGAGTAGCTAATAAAAAGATACATTAGTTTTCTGTTTTTTATGACAGGGATTTCTGAAGAAAAAGACCTAGAACTGCCAGCAACAACTTGGCCAGGGATGGACACAACATAAAGGCTAAGCAGGAACACTTTCCCTATGCTTTTTACTAAGGCCGACAAGAGTGGCTCTCTCTTGTCCACTATGGGGACCTCAGCAGTTCAAGAGAACATGTCTAACCCCTAGTCCATGGTGGCTGTAGGGACTACACTAGAGGTATCAGAAAAAAAAAGGTGAGTGGTCTGAGGAACCAACTTTGGCCACAGCAGAGTCACCTACCTGTAAAGAAGGCAAATTACCAGTCTGCTTATTTTTGTGGCTGGAAGAAGGTTCAACTGAGTAACCTGTACACTTTTCCATGGCCATGCTGAAAATGGTACTCAGTTTCTGGGGAAGCTTAACAGCAACAGTCAGTAAAACATGATAATAACAAGAAAGGAACTTATTTCCAAGAAAAGGCACTAAACATTTTCCCAGCCCCAAAAAGTAAAATAACAGTCTCTCCACTGAAAAAGCAGTTTTAAACAATTAATAACTTTTTACCCCATAAGTAAAAAAAAAGTGAGCCCCCATTTAAAAGTGCATAAAAATCACAAAGACGGTAAACAAAAACACTTTTTCCCTAGCTTAAAAGTAATTCTTTTTCAGGAAAAAGTACATTTTCAGTAAGAAAAAGTAAAGTGGAAGGTTTTTCCCCAAAGAGAACTTAACCGCAGGTGCAGGATCTCTTCAGGGAGGAGGAGTCAGGATGATATATTTAAGGTGACTGCCATGCTTCCGAGCAAGGTTGTGTGGCAGCAAGTCTAACAGAGGTATTCAGAAAATCTGCTTTTTTTCCGTCAGTACTGCTCAAGGGTATATTTGTCCTGCAGATGTTTTAGTAATGTGCCAATGGAATTTGTACAAAACTATATCTATAATTCAGCAAGCATCTACACCACAGCAAAAACCAGTTTAGTAATCATAATACAGGTTCATAGGTACTACGCAATTAGTATTCAGAACACTACAAGGCTAACACAAAAATCCTACTTCGTAGTTCCTTCTAGCCTCAAGGAAGGTAAAACATGATAAACCAGGGAGAACACGAGGCTGCCCATCCAATGATCTCAGTTTACCTTGAAGTGGCAAGGGTTCTATTGTGTTTGACATTTAGTGGAAGTTTGTTGCAGTGGTGAAGAATATATTGGGATATGAATAATCACACCAATGTGCCTTATTTATCTGTTGTTGAAGGTTTAGTTCTTTAACTGTGAATCTGAAGTAACATTTGTTCTGTAAGGGAATAGGAGGTAAAGATTGTTCAATCTTTTATGGCTCAAAAGGCTTGGCAGAGATCTCCACAGAGCAGTCTATAAGAGCCTGAATACAGAGAGAGAGAGAGAGAGCTGCCAATCAGTCCTGATAACTAAGATTTTTGAAGCTATTGATCTTTTAAGTTATGAATCTCTGCTGTCTCTCAAGTTGAGTTATATGTTTAGACAAATACATGCCAAAAGGTGCATTACATTCAATAATGATGAGGAAGGAGTAAGATAAAGGGGAATTATAACTTCTTTGGCTCTAGTGGAGATGCCTTTGGAAATTAGAGGAGATCAACAGAAGGCTTTCCAAACTATTGTGGAGCTATGATGGTCAGATAAGGAATTATCAACAAAAATGCATAGATCCCTTACAATAGTGAGTGGAGGAATGTGTCACCTCTATGGTATGTGAAAATGTTTTATTTACCAAAATTAACTATGGAACATTTCTTTGTGTTTAATATGAGACCGTTTTTTCATCAATTGTTAACATTCTCTAAGTCATGTTGCAGCAACTGTGAGCAGATGGAAGATCGAACAACAAGCACCAATTTACAGTCATCTGTAAATGTAGATAACCACACAAGCATGATGGCCTGAACATCTCAGAAAGAGATGCCAAATAAGATGGCCTAACACTGAGCCTGTGGTACAGGACTGGTAACTGTTTTGCTTTCAGAAGTACACCTGCGACTCTAACCACATAGGTTATGTCAGACAACCAATGGCCATCTACCAAACAACATAAGGATTTATTTCCAGATTTACAAGTCTGTTAATAATACCTGCACGTGGAAAACTGTCAATGGCCTTGACCAATATGAGAAATGTACGGCATAAACACTATCCACTACTACATTTACTTTTTCAGAGAGATTAATAAAGTTAGAGAGGCAGGACATACCTTTAACAAAGCCAAATTTATGAAGATGCATGGTAAGATATTTTCAATGTCTGGCTTAGTATCAGACCTGCAGATAAAGGCGGGGGCATAGTCCTTATGAATAAGAAAGATTATAATCAGGCTATGTGTAATATGTTGAGTGAAACTGACACATATAAGCTTTTGGATAGATCTCAGTATGAAACAATTCTTAAAAATGCAAGAGATAGTTTATATGATCTACTTATGTGTAGACAATTGGATGAGAAACTTTATTCCTTTTTTAATGTTGTCGCATTAAAGGTTTACCAAAGGTGCATAAGTCCTTGCACCAACCTCCATTAAGACCTATTATGAATGGAGGTGGGTGGGTCACAGAAACTGTTTCATTCTATATAGAGAGTAAATTAGGACCCATAGTGAGGTCTATACCAACCATCCTGCAAGATACCACACATTTTTTGAAGGATCTGAGAGAATGTGAGGAGAGACTTGATTTAGGGGGATACCTCATGGTTACCCTAGATGTTCAAAGCCTCTTTACCTCAATTCCAAATTATTATGGCATTGAGGCGATAAAGGAGATTTTGAATGAGATGAGAACAATGTGCAATGAAGAAATTGTTAATTTGCACATTGTTGGAATTAGTATTGTCCAACAATGTATTTTTGTTTGATAAGAAGATATATTTGCAACAATGGGGTGTTGACATGGGCACCCCATGTGTGAATTTGTATGCAAATTTGGTTGTTCACTATTGGGAAAAACAGCATTTATTTGGTCGTCTCAGTACACACAGTAAACTATACACGCTTTGTAGATGATGGTTTTTTGTTTTGGGATGGAGATTTTCCATCCCTAGAAGGATTTATTAAATATCTAGAGTCTACAACATGCTTTCTGAGGTTCACTATGACCCATTTCTTAGAAATAGTGGATTTTCTTGATGTATCAATACATAAATATAAGGGAGGTAAAATTAATACCAGTTTGTATCGTAAAGAATGTTGGTGGAATAGTTTGCTGGATCGCAGTAGTATGCATCCAGAGCATATATTCCCGAACACTGTAAAAGGACAGATAAATAGGGTGAAAAACATCTGTAGTGATCAATTAACATGGAGAGTGAGGTTATGGCACGAGAGAGATTATTTATAGATAGAGGGTATAAGGAACCGGAGATAAATAGAGCTAGAAGTGAAGTCCTAAATTTAATGAAAGAACAGAGGGAGGAATGCATGTCAGTACTGTTAGATAAACCAAATAAACCAAGCAGAGAGTGCAGGGTTTGTTTTATGACAAAATATACTAATGACAATAGGAAAATGTGCATTATTATTAAAAGGAACTGGCATCTGTTGACTACTGATAGGGAGGACAGCTGAATGGGTAGGGGAAACTCCCTGTTTTGCTTACAAGAATAATAAGAACTTAAAATGTTTGTTATGCGGGGAGAAACAGCAGAAATTAGCTCAAGGGAATGAGATGGGTACATTTCCCTGCAAGAAATGCAGGATGTGTGACATACTATGTAAAACACAAAGTTATACTCACCCCACACAGAATTTCAGATTTGAACCTAGGTTCAGTGCTTCATTTGACAGTACAAATATTACTTATCTTGCTAATTGTAATGATTGTAATTGTTTTCATGTTGGTAAAACCCTGAAGCATTTTAGAGCTAGGATGTACCAACACTTATATGATATTAGAAACAAGAATGTGCAAAATGCTTTAGCGAAGCATGTTGCGGAGTTTTAATATGCATACTTTCAGTGTCTTACAGCATGTGATAGTTAATATGGGGGAGGGGGCAATAATAACTATCTAGAGAGAGTTGAACTTAGGTTGATTTTAAGACTTTGGGCACATATTCATCCTGGGCTCAATAGCAGTGTATGCATTAAGCCAGAATTGGATGCCCATTCCTTTAAGAAGTAGTGATGTTTTTAATTGGGATTTTAAATGTGAATTGATTAATTGATGACAATGAGTGCTTAATTTGTATGTTTTTATACTATAAAATGGTGCAAGTGAAATGTATTGTTAAGGATCTGAGGAAGCGTAGTTTTATCTACGCGAAAACACTTATCCATTGTTTTGCTGATTTATTAAATTACTAAACTAGAATATTAAGCTGTGGTGGTTCTTTTAGTTTTGTTCTACATATTTTCAATGTCCAGATTAATGAAGTCTGAGACAATATGCTTCACAGCTTTATATACAAGGCAAGTGAGACTAATAGGTCTGCAGTTACCATGGTGCATAGTAAGGCCACCCCTGGATAATGATATTACAGTGGCGGTTTTCCATTTGTCAGGAATGTAGCCAGTGCAGAGACTTAGACTCAACAGGTTAAGTAAGAGTTTAGATAGGTCAGAGTTAGCACCGATAATCAGGCAACTTTGTATATTATCAGGGCCCATGGATGAGGTGTTCTTAGCATTTGACAAGGCTGATAGATTTCATTACATAGTAATGAAAAGGGGTTTAGTTAGGATTGTGGAATCTTTAACTATGTTGGTGTAAAATTTGTACTACATTTATCATCTAAAATATTAGTTAATTCTATTGTTCCTATAAGTGCTTGAAAAGAATGGCTAGAACTAAGTTTGTCTGCTTAAGGGTCAATATGGCCAGGCATCTTATCTTCCTGATGACAGCTCCCTGAGTATCTTCCGATGCTCCTGTTATAGTCTTTGCCAACAGACTGAGGAACATATACAATTTGTTCTTTCTGTTCTTAAATCAGTTATTATTATCTCTTCTTTTTATCCTATACATCTTCATAACTTCTATTTGCAATGTATTTACCAACTCCTAATTTAAATTTTTATGTTCAATATTGATAATTAGTCACTCCCAATGTACTATGTACTGTAGAATTTTCACTTAAACTTGTATATTTTGTTGCAGTGCAGTTCTACTTATCTTTTCATCTATTATCTTAATGCGAGTGTGCATTTTATATAATACAGATATATATATATATAGAGAGAGAGATACACATATTCACGTGTGTGTGTGTGTGTGTGTGTGTGTGTGTGTGTATATATATATATATATATATATATATATATAGATGTGTGTGTGTGTATACATATATATATATATATGGATCACCTTCAGAAGCTCAAAGTTTCAAAACTTCAAAAGGCTGAGACCAAAGATTGAAGTTTTGAATGGAGATCGCTGTACAGCACGGAAGAGGATATTTACTGTACTGTAGTGCGATCTTGTAGTTGGCATATTTATTTAGTAGGGGGTGTGGGGGTGCAGGGAGCATGTATACATTTTTTTTTTGTTTTAAGTTTTTTATTAGGTTTTTGAAGTTTCAAAACTTTGATATTATGGTCTCGGCCGTTTGAAGTTCAAAGTTTTGAAATTTTGAGATTCTGAAGTTAATCTATATATATATATGGGTCCCCTTCAAAACATCAAATACTCACTATCGAATCCCACTTCATTGAGCCTGAATTCTTCGAAACTTCATTATATCAATCTGCCGTAACAATGAAAACAAACCCTGGGAAAAGAACCACCTGGCCACCATGGTGAACCTTGATATTTGTCTGCTGTAGTGCAATCTCGAAATTAGTATATTTAGTTAGGAGGATTTTTTTGTTATGTTTGCTGTTTTGGCCTGGTCTTTGAGTGGTTCCTTTCCCGGGTTCATTTTCATTGTTCCGGCAGTTCGATATAATGAGGTTTTGAAGAATTCAGGCTCGATGAAGTGGGATTCGATAATGTGAGTATTCGATGTTGTGAAGTAGATCCATATATATATATATATATATATATATATATATATATAGGGTCTATATCATTTCATTGAAAACTCATTTCATTGAAGTTTAGTTCATTGACACATATTCACTGAAAACCCAATTCACTTGAAAGCTCACTTCACTGAAACCCATTTCGTTGAAAGGTATATATGGCCTATTCCCCACTGTTGTGCGATCCTGGAGTTAGTATATAAATATTTTACAGCATATAGATGGATACTTACAAGTGTAATGAAACAATTCTTCCAGAAGACAACATATAACCAATTTATGTGGGGGGCTTCGCAAAACGATGCATTAAAAGACACTATGGGCGAAAGTAATGAAATAAGTGAAATGACTGAGGTCATGAACTCTGAGCTGCTAGACCCAGCTAAGATTTCTGAGTTGTAAAGGAAGGCAGGATTTGAATGAGCTATGTAATGTTGGACTGATAATGACTGGATAGATTATAAATAATGTATATATGTTTGCAACTACAATTGTGTCAGTGTGGTTTGTAATGTATAATGTTTGCAATTGGAATTTTGTCAATATGTTTTTTTTTCATAAGATTTCCTGTGTCATATGTGATAATTTAATAAAGATGTTTCTTGATATATATATATATATATATATATATATAAAAGATTTTTGTAACACACAGTAAAAAGCATACGGCTGACACTTCTTCAGGTTTGATGTCAGACAATACCACAGTGTGTCCTTTGGTCTCTGGTTAGTCAGCTGCTGCTCTACTAGCAGCTATAACAGAGAAAAAACATCTAATGTTTGAGAAGCTTGGCTAATTCTATGTTAAAAGTCTCCTTGGTATGCAGGTAGACATTAAAAATAGTGGAATCCTCAACAAGTTAAACAAGGCAAGGTTAAACCGTCCGACCCAGAATTCAGTAAAACATAGAAAGTACAGTTGTGTACACTTACCATAAATGTAGATATTCGAGTGTATTCACTGTTGCAGTCATTACATTTGGGGTAATCTGCTGACAGGTTGCCCTCAGTCGGCCTGAATAACAAAGTCTTGGGTCCTGCTTTGGATGCTGTCTCCTCTTCAATGACGTCAGGTCATCAGGGGTATAAAACATGCAGCTGACACCATTTTAATCAGTTTTTCTTGCCCCAGATGTCAGGTGCCTCCCAAATGGGGAGCAAAAAAAAAAAAAAATATGTGTATGTATGTATATATATATATATATATATATATATATATATATATATATATATATATATATATATATATATATATATATATATATATATATATATATGCATGTATTTTAGAACACAAATAATTTACTTCCAACTAAATGCAAATACACCACAAAGGCTTTTGAGCATAGTGAAGGAAAGAAGAGGTATAATAACAGAGAAGAATAGGGGCTGGCGGGTGGGTAACCCAGACTGCAACAGTGAATACACTCGAACATCTACATTTATGGTGAGTGTACACAACTGGACTATGTTATTCATGTTTCACTGTTGCAGTCATTACATTTGGGTATAATCCCAAAGCTATGGATGGGAGGATGGAATTACACAGCATTAGGACCAGCTATAAGGCCCTGCAGGACAGCAGTGGCAAAGCCTGCAGTGGATTTAGAAAAGAGAGGCAAATGGTAACGTTTTGTGAACGTATCAACTGAGCTCCAAGTAGCAGCTTCTAGAATGTCTCTGGTAGGAAACCCTCTGAGAAAAGCTGCAGAAGTAGATGCAGCCATGGTGGAATGGGATCTGATCCCCTTGGGGACAACTTTACCATGGTGCATGTAGCAGAAACTAATACAATGGCTTATCCATTTTGAAATAGTCTGCTTTGATATAGCCTTCCCCTCTGCCACCAGTAGTTGCTCTGACTTTCTTAGAGATTTTGTCCTGTTTAAGTAGAATCTTAGTTGTCTGTGTCCATCCAATGAATGCAGAATCTGCTCCCCTTGTTCTGCGGATTTGGGAAAAAAGTTGGCAGATGAATGGTCTGGTTAAGAGCCACACAGGATACCACCTTAGGTATAAAAGAAGGACTGGTCCGGAGGGCCATCCTGTCTGGATAAAAGATAATGAAAGGCTCCACTGCCATGAGAGCCTATAGTTCTGAAGTCCTTCTAGCTGAAGGGACTGCTAAAAGAAAGGCTGTCTTCCAAGAAAGAAATTTTATGTTTGTAGTAGCAGATGGTTCAAAAGGAGGTAGGGTGAGTTTTTTCAGCACAAAATTGAGGTCCCATGCAGGAGTCTGTGCTCTCCTGGGAGGTCTCAAATTTTTGGCCCCTCTGAGGTACTGCTTTAGAAGGGGAAGAGAAAAGCTCCGGACTGACCTTGCCAACACTGGTATCGAGCTCTGTGTTGTAATTAGCCGAGATGGCAGAGGCATGGATTTTTACAGAAGAAAAAGATACGCCCTTGTGAAGCATCTCAGTTAAATATTGAAAACCTGAGGGATATTGGCATCGCTGTGTTTATTCCTTGTGTTCGGTTCCAGGCACAGAATCTCTTCCATTTATCAGCATAAGATTTTCTAGTACTAGGCCTTCTAGCCTCCAAGATGACATCCATCACAGTTTTACTGAGAGATGTGAGTGGTGAAATTAGTTGATTAGCTATGCTGCAAGATTCAGAGTTTGGAGCGGAGTGTGCAGAATTTGATAGTTCTGCTGAAACAATAGATGAGGTGTCTGAGGCAAGTACCATGGAGGAAGGTGTGACATATTCCTTAGAAGTGGGTACCAGTGTTGGCGAGGTCAGTCCGGAGCAATCAGAATCATTTTTGGTTTTTCCTGTCTGACATTTAGTAAAACCTGGGAGAGCAGACGCAGAGGGGGAAAGGCAAAGATGGATAGGTTTTTCCAGCTGAAGGATAAAGCATCCACTTTCCAAGCTTTTTTGTGTTGAGTTCAGGTGCAGAATTTGTCTAACTGGTAGTTTTGGGGAGAGGCAAAAAGATCTATGTCTGGGTTCCCCCATTTTCGGGTCAACATACTGAAGATTTGTGGGTCCAATTTCCATTTGCGTGGGTCCATAAGATTTCTGCTTAGGTCGTCTGCCAGAGTATTTTGCTTTCCTGGCAGGAATTGAGCTTGTAGATGTATTTGGTAAGTCAAGGCTGTGTTTCACAAGGCCATGGCTAGTCTGCAAAGGGGGTAGGAGTGGGTAACCCCCTGCTTATGTACCACATAACGGTGGTATTGTCCGTCTTTATCAGTAGTTGTCCTGGATGAAGGAAGTCCTTGAAGGCTGTCAGAGCATTCTGTACAGCTACCATTTCTTTCTGGTTAATACGTAGGTGCATTTGATTTGGGCTCCATTCACCCCGAATGCATCTCCCTGCCAGATGGGCCCCCCACGCATAGTCTGATGCGTCTGTAGTCAGGGTTTGGGTGGCAGGGGGTAGAATGAATGACAATCCCTTGTTTTGGTGACAGGCCTCTGCCCACCAAAGGAACTCCTGCTGCAGGCAAGGAATGAGAGGAATCATTGTTTCCAGGCTGTGACAATGTTGACTCCATAAGCTTTTTAGGTACCATTGAAGTTTCCTCATATGCAGTCTTGCATATGGAATTAGTAAAATGCAGGAAGCCATGAACCCCAAAGCCTGCAGAATTTGTCTTGCAGATAGCTGGGTTTTTGTGGCCACTTGTTTGAAGTATGCTATCAACTGAATATGTTTGCCTGGTGTGAGGTAAGCCATCTGGGCAGTTGTATTCAAGCTTGCACCCAGGAATATAATTATTTGAGAGGGTACCAGTTTTGATTTCTTTTTGTTTATGGTGTACCCTAGGCATGTTAGAAGCCTTTTTACAAACGCCAGATGTTGTAGAAGAGTGTCCTTGTCCTCTGCCTGAATTAGACAATTGTCCAGATAAGGATAAATTTGAATGTTTCTTTGTCTGCAAAATGCAATTACTAGTGCCAGGCACTTTGTGAAGACCCTGGGCACAGTAGAGAAACCAAAGGGCAGTGCAGAGAACTGGTAATGCAAATAGCCTGCTTTGAAACTGAGGTATATTCTGCAAGATTCCCTGATTGGGATATGCATGTAAGCCTCTTTTAAGTCTAGAGTTACCAACCAGGCATTCTTGCCTAGCATAGGCAGTAGCTGTTGTAAAGTCAGCATCTTGAATTTTGGAATGTCCAGGAAAGTATTTAGAATGGAGAAGTCCAGAATTAGATGCCATGATTTGTCTTTTCTGGGTACCAGGAAAAGTCTTGAATAAATACCTTGTCCTTTTTCCTTTTCTGGTACTGGTTGAACAGCCTCATATCCATGAGGGACATGACTTGTTTCTGGGCCTCTGCCCACTGATTTGGGGGCAGATCTGGCCATCCGTTTGGAATTGGCAACATGTGGAAATGAAATCTGTACCCCTGGGATACTATATTTAAGACCCACTTGTCCTGGGAAATTAGATGCCAGTTTTGAGCATGAAGTGCTAGTTTCCCCCCCAAAGGGGCTGCCAAAAGATAACTGCTTGGAAATGGCAGAGGAAAGTCATTGAGACTGTTTACCATAGGGTGGTGCTTTGCTACTTCCTGATTTGGAGGTAGTGGCACCCCATTGTTTTGTTCTGTAAGAACCTTGTGACTGAAACCTGGAGCCTTTGGAGTGTCTGGGTTTGACCTGAGTGGCTCTGTTGGGAACTGGAAAGGACAAATTCTTAGTAGGCCAGTGCCTACTGAACCTGGGTGGCTAGATATAGCTTTGTCTTCCATCTTTTTTAAAACTTCTTCTGCCTTATTACCAAATAGACTGTCCTGCTGTAAAGGAGCATCCAACAATTTAGCTTTAACATGATCAGCAGATTTTGCTCCTTAAGCCAAGCATGCCTTCTTATCACAGATTCAGTTACGGCGGCCCTGCAAGAGGCCTCCAAGGAATCAAAACCACATTGCAAAGTATGCTTTCCAACTTGTTCAGCTGAATGCAATAAATCCTGTAACTATTTTCCACACAATCAGAAAGCAACATCATCTTCTGTTTCAGTAAACCCATGACATGCTGTTGATATTTAACCATATGAAATTGACAGTTTAAAGCCCTGATTGCCAGGGTTGCAGACGTATAGACCTTCTTACCCCATCTATCCAGCGCCCAGGAGTCTCTATCAGAAGGGGTAGGATTTTTAACAGTAGAATCCTTAACACCCTTGGGACCCTGAAAAATAATTTCAGGGTCAGCAGTAGGGTTTTTGAAAAGAAACTTGTGGGAGTTAGGAACCCTGTAATATCTGTCTGGCTTACTAGGAGCTGGAGGAAGGAAATCAGGAACCATACTGGATTCTGAGAAGACATCACCAACAATGTCTAAAACAGGAGGTATAGCCAAAGGCCTATACTGAGGAAGAAGAAGAAAATCCCTAAGCCTCTTTTTGGATTCTGAAAAGTCCTGACTCTCCCAATGAAAATGTTCCCTTAAGGTATGCAAAGTTTCTTCAAAAGAAAAATCCTCAGGAGGAGAGGTAGAAGGGATGGATTCTTCTGCATCAGAGTCTTCATAAGGGGGGATAGAAAATTCCTGATCAGAAGACGAATCAGAAGAAATGGAAACCTGATCTGAAGATTCATAATCAGTGCCTTGCCTAGGCCTCTTAATTGGAGGGGGTTGGGAACCCCTGATCAAGGTAATTAAATCCTCAGCCATTTTGATAATTTGTTTTTTAGGCATAGGGGCCTGAGCATGCGACTCATTTGTCGGTTTTTTAGACATAGTAGTTGGTTTTAGCCTTGTTTTTGATGATGGCGTTGGTTTAATATACAAATCTTTAAGCCTGAAAACACCCTCAGAAGCCGGTGCCGGCTCTGGACCCATCCAAGGGAGAAACATCCGCGGGTTCAATACTTGAATCTTGTGGCATACCGGACTCCGAATGGATCTCGATATAGGCCTGTGACTCAAAAGTAGCGGGCATCAGGGGCTGCGAAAGCACCTCACTGAGAACCGGCGAACTGGCAACTGGCTTAGGATAAGCTTTGTCTGTTTTGGACCTCGACGGTAGTCTTTTTCTTTGCGTTTTTTGTGAATTCCGGTAGTCAGATTGCTAACCGACAACATTTCAGGATAGTTAAATCTTGAACCAAAGTATTTAGAAGCAAAATTATACCGACGCTTAATAGTGCATTGGTTAAATTTAGCACAAAACCGACAGCAAGGCACATTGTGGTCAGGGTCTAGGCAAGGAATACAGTAGAAATGAAAATCCTTATGAGGTATTTGCTTCCCACAAGTAATACAATTATTAACTTTTACTGACATCGGTAAGGAGCAAGAAAAAGTTTCCCTAACGGGGTACTTAGCTTTAGTTTGAAGACTTTGGTTCTGAAACTCGAAAACGAAAATTTCAGGAGTCGGCCGACCGGCACTTGCGAACTGCTTCTGCTTTGGGCACCGTGCGGCAAGAAAGACTGATTAAAATGGCGTCGGCTGCATGTTTTATACCCCTGATGACCTGATGTCATGCAAGAGGACACAGCACTCGACGTAGGACCCAAGACTTTGTTATTCAGGCCGACTGAGCGCAACCTGCCAGCAGATTACCCCAAATGTAATGACTGCAACAGTGAAACACGAAGAACATCAAATATTACCCAGAGGTGCTGCAAAAGTCAAATGCTGCAGTCAAAGCTAAATTATTTTGAGACATGGGTCAGGAGGAAAAATCTTTGTTTACCATTTCCAAAACTTATGAGAGTAGCTCTGGAGTGAATATAGCACTACAGAAAATTTTGAAACGGCTAATCCTCAAATGTAGTGTAAAAGAGGAACTCCAGCCTATAAAGATAGAATGACAGCATTGAAATTTTACTCGCCAGTTAGACACAGTAAAGGATATAACACCTGTTGATGCAAAATTTCAGATTTACGGACCGTCAAAGTCCTATCTTCAGCTATCTGATGAATATTTAACATGCTGAAGCAATGATACCAATGAATGTACATATTACCAGGTGAAGTGGCTTAAAAGAAAAGATCCTTTGCAGCCATATGGAAGGTGCTGTGGGACAAATATACAAGACCAAACTCTGGGTCACATTCTCAAAAACATGCTCTAGGTGTAAGTGACTTACTCCAGTGTAGGGCCTATTTATAAAACAGGCTTGCATAGAAGCAAATCACTTAAACCAAGAACAGGTCTTTTGGACTCTGGTCCTTTGGTTTCCTGCAAAGCTAAAAGCAATATGGAAATAAATGCCTCTTATTTTCGGTAAAGAAGAAAAAGAGGAGCTGAGATTTGTAGGTTTTGTATAGCTGGCATAAAGGTCATACTCCAGAACAGGTCCTGTTAGTCCCTTGGTGTGCAAAAGAGTGTATGTGCTGTATCTTTAAGAAGAGTTTCCTATAAATATGTGCTAGCTTCAGTGTCATTTTGAGAGTGCAGCCAGAGAGTGAGCATGTATGAATGTAATAGCTAGTTTGTATACAAGTTTACCAAAGTTAAAGTTATTAAGCCTCAGTCCTGATGTGTTTGTACATAATAAAGCTGCTTGAACAAAACCCACAAAGACTTGTTCATAGGTTCATAGGTTCATAGGTTCATACTAGGCTATCTGCCCAAGGGCATTTATAAGCCTAGCCCATAGTTATGTGGCTTTCACCACCCCTTTAGTTTGAATAAAAACTATGCCTATCATTTTTCTGTGCCTCTGTCAAGCAGTGACACTGAAGTAATCCCTGGGGTATATCTGCGATCTCCCATCCATTGGTCAAGATTCCTCTTGAACAAGGCCAGCGAGGTGCTCTGCCTCACATGTACCGGGATTTTGTTCCACAGCATAGGGAGTCTCTGGGTGATGAATCTGTCCCTCCAGCACGTTCTATTTATAACCGTGTCAAGGTTTAAGTCTCCCGCCCTTGTGGTTCTGAGGGATCTAGATTTTTTGAGGTGAAGCATATTCATCAAATCTGGGTTTGACATGGCCTTATATGTCAGGCACAGGTCACCTCTGAGCAAGCGGTATGAGACTGAATAAAGCTGGAGTTCTTTCAGTCGGGCAGCATAAGACATATTTTTGAGACCCTTTATCCTTTTGTCTATTACATCCTGACTAGATGAGTGACATGGTGTCAGAACCAGGATTCTGAGACTATTCTCCAGATCTATGAGGTGCAGAGTTAACAGTGAAGGTAAACTAAGAGAAATTAACACAAAAAAGAGCAAGAAAAGAACCACATGTAATGAAAACTTGCACAAACAGTTTATTTTATAAAAACAAAATGGAGCATTACAAGGGGACAAACCACATTATTAAACAAGCGGGAGGCACAAAAGGTTTACTAAACAAAATATTTTTCAGTGCTCGAGAGACTTATTTCACAAAGTTCAGTTATTCAGAGGCTTGTTGTGCTATTGGGTGTATTTACGAATACTGGCATAAATTTCTGGCATATGTATACATGTGTGTGTTCATGCATATTTGCAAAACTCTTCACTGGTATGTGTTAATATGGCAGACAGATTTTGAAAGCCCTCACCACTTGTATTTGATCAGAATATTGTAGAGAATTGGAGAATATTTGAGCAAGAGTACGATATTTTATACAAGCAGCTTATTCTGACAAAGATGCATACACCAGGGCATTCATTTTGCAAAACCTAACTGGGTCAGAGGCCACTGAAAGAGAGTGCCCATTTGTGTATGCACCAGCAGTATATGAAGGAGAAGGTGAAAACCGCCATACTGTAGTACAGGCTGAATCAAGGGAAGACCTAGAGAGTGTTTGAAGCTTAAATTCAGAGAAATGTGTAACCCCCAGACAAGTATTATATTACAGAGGCATTTGTTTTACACAAGAGATCAGAAACCATGGGAAACTTTTGCAGCTTATATTACTGACCTGAGAAACAAAGCTAAAGTGTGTCAGCTTGGTGACTTAAAAGATGAGTTGATAAAGGATATGTGGAACTAATAGTGCTGCTGTGAGAAAGATTTTGCTTTGTGACCATCATTTAACATTGAGCAAAGCTACTGAGATTTGTCAAATCCATGAAGTTACAGAAAGGCACAAGAGTATGCTTGCGAATTATAACAGCATGGTTTTGGCAGGCTCCAAAGCAAATGTAAATATCATGCAACACGTGGCAAACATTTCCAGCAAGTTCTAAGAAGCATGCTCAGTGCAGTAGAAGTGTGAATCAGCAAAACCCAAATCTAGCTTTATTGTTAACTGTCGCAACTGTGGTGCCAATCATAAGTCTAAAAGAGAGAAATGCTTAGCATTTGGTCAGCAGTGCCACAAGTGTAAAAAATGGAACCATTTTCAGAAGTTTTGCAAGTCAAGTAAAGCTCACACAGTTATAAAGAAGGTCAATCAGAAAAACAAGTTGATCATATAGAGAGGTGCAACTCTACTTTCTATCAGTAACTGGTGAAACGGTTGATGCAGTGAATTTGTTGGCAAAGAACTAAGTGTTTTGTACTGTCCAGATAAATGGTAAATCCACCGAGCTCAAAGTAGACACTGGTTCAAAGTGTAATGTTATGTCAGCAGACACATTTGCTAAAGTGAGACATGATGAACAACTCAATGTGGCTAGTAGTGAAAAACTTTTTGCTTATGGAAGTGAGGAAATTCAGACCGAAGGCTCAGTAGTGCTTTCATGTTATTTGGCTAGGAACTGCTACAGCTTACTTTTCTATGTAGTCCAAAGACCTGAGCAGTCATTGTTGGCTCTCACAGTTTGAGAATGAATCAGCTTTCTTTTACCAAAGAAGTTCATCATATAAGCACATATCCTAGTTCTAATTTTTCTGAAGCCATTTTCTCAGAGTATGCTGATGTTTTTGATGACAAGTTGGGCATACTTCCAGTTGTGTATTTTATGAAGTTAGACCCAGAGGTCAGTCCAGTGGTCAGACCAACAAGAAAAATTCCAATAGCTATGCAGGATAAAGTCAAAGCTCAGTTGGATAAAATGGTGCAGCAAGGTGTAATTTGTCCAGTTATAGAACAAACTGAATGGGTGTCGTCCATGGTAGCAGCCCACAAAAAAAGGCTCAGATGAAATCAGAATATGTATTAACCCAAGAGATTTGAACAAAGCATTAAAAAGACACATCAATCATCCAATGCGTCCAGTCAAAGTCATCGCAGCCCTAATACCGAATGTCACTGTTTTTTCTGTCTTGGATGCAAAAAGTTCATTTTGGCAAGTGATGCTTGATCACAAATCCTCATTACTGACTACTTTTGGTACCCCGTTTGGCAGATATAAATTTCTAAGGATGCCATCTGGAATAAATTCTGCAAGTGAAGTCTTTCTGCGTGCAGTGGAGCAAATTTTTCAGGTTATTCTTGTGCCATAATAGTAGATTTATGGGCTAGAGGCAATGGTGAAGCAAAGCATGAAACCTTAAGAGAGTTTTAGACAAGAGAACGTGAAGTGAACTTAAAGCGCAGTCCTCTAAAGTGCAAATTCAGACTACCAGAAGTAATATATGTAGGTCATTTATTTACCAGCACTGGCTGCAGTCCAGACCCCTCCAAGCAAGTAGCTATCCTTGAGATGTCAGCACCAGATAACATTCAATTTCTACAACGTTTTCTAGGCATGGTTAACTATTTAGGCAAGTTTATACCAGATTTCAATGTGTTGACCGCACCTTTGAGACAGCTGATGCACAAAAATGTTACATGGTTTTGGTTGGAACAGCACCAGAAAACATTTGAAGACCTTAAGCAGAAAATTGCCACCCCACCTACATTAAGATACTAGGATATCAACAAACCAGTAACTCTTTTTTGTGATGCTTCAAAATTTGGTCTTGGCGCAGATATTCTTCAAGAAAGCAGATCAGTAGCCTATGCATCTACAGCCTTTACCCAAACTGAAATGCAATATGCTCAAATTGAGAAAGAACTTTTGGTAATAGTATTTACATGTTCAGAGTTTCATGATTACATCTATGGTCGAGCTATTTAGAATGAAACTGATCATCAACCTCTAGTTACTATTCTAAAGAAGCCTATGCATTCAGCTCCAGCAAGAGTACAAAGCATGATGCTCAAATTGCAGAAGTACAACTTCAAAATGGTCTATACAAAAAGCAAATTTCTTTATCTGGCTTATACCTTATCCAGATCGCCCAGAAATACAACGGAACAGCTTGATGCAGAGAATTTTGACTTTGATGTAATGGAAGTGCATAATTTTTCTACCACGAGACTTAATGAGCTGAGAAATCATACAAAGACTGATCCAATTTTGCAAAAACTCAACCACTACATTAATACTGGATGGCTGTCAAAGCAATCTAATGTACCACCTGAAGTGCAAACTTATTTTCCTTACAGAGATGAGATGCTGATGGAAGATGGCATTATTTTCAAAGGTCCTAAAATTGTTGTTCCTACTTCCTTACAACATGAATATATCCAGATTTTGCATCGTGGCCACCCAGGTTTCGAATCTACCAAAAGAAGGGTCAGAGAACTAGATTTTTGCCTTTTCGAGTGAAATACATTGATAAAGTACTTTCTACTAAACTGTATTTGCAAAGAGAACCAATTCATCTAAGTCAAGCTCCTGAACTACCTTGGTCAATAGTAGCCACTGATATATTAGAGTGGAACAATCAGCATTACTTAGTACTGGTAGACTCTCATTCGAACTGATTTGAAATCGATTTATTACCTAACATCCACTCCTGTTATTACCAAGTTGAATTGTCATTTATCAGTCCATGGTAGTCCACACAAAGTTATTTCTGACAATGGTACTCAATTTAATGCCCAAACGAGTAGTAGCCACACCATAAGCTCACTCATAAACCAAGTTACAAGAATAAAGCTCCTCAAATTTATTAGTTAAGTGCTTTCTTCCCCAAACCTTGGGGGACTTCATCAGAACTAATTTCCCTTACAAGTCAACCCTTTTATACAAACTAATAAAAACAGTTAATTGAATCCAGTTAATTGAATAATTAAATGAAAATTACTTTGTACATGATAAGTGTTGTTTCTTTTAAAAAATCTAATAAACAAATTATTCTTGTAACTTGGTTTATGAGTGTGCTTATGGTGTGACTACTACTCGGTTGGGCATTGAACTGTTTTTTTGAGTTTTCAGTATTTGGATGTCCTTCAAATGGTTACTTTTGGAATGGTACTAGTAAATTTTTCAGAAATTTGCAAGGGCTTTGTACATGTTACCAGTAGTACGGAATATCCACAGTCAAATGGACTACCTGAACGTGCAGTACAGAGTGTAAAGCAATTATTCGAAAGGTCAAAGCGTGACAATATTGATGTCTTTTTGAATTTGCTCAATCTCAGAAACATACCCCGAGACGATATACTTGGCTCACCTGCTCAAAGACTTCTATCCAGGCAAACCAGAACAACACTCCCTATTACTTCCAGTTTGTTGAGGCTTAAAGCTAAGAGCAACAAAACCATTACAGCCCAACTATTCAGGAAGCGTTCTATCCAGAAGGCCATTTATAATAAAATTTCTTAAGCGTTGAAAGAAGGAGAGACAGTGAGGATACAAACGGCAAAATATTTTGACTGGATTGGTCAAGTAAGCAGAAAATGGTCCCTCTTTCTTGGGGAAAATAAGCAGTATAAGCCAGTAAACATTTAAAGTTGTTTAAAGTTACTTTTTCCTCCCATAAAAACAAAGTAGAAAGTAATTTAATACACTTTGCTGGCCCAAAGAACTTAAAAAAAAAAAAAAAAAAATTTTTTCTCTGAAGATAACGTTTTTTTTAAATACTTTTATCAACTTTTAAATTGACAGGAAAAAAGAGCACTCTCATTTAAAAATACAGTTAAGCCTCGTGAAAGCCCATTAAAACACAAACACCTAAATTAAAATCAACTTTCATAAGCAGGAAAGTACACTAAAACAATCATTTTAAATGTGGAATGTTTTCCCCAAAGGAAAAGAATAGTTGTATAAGAACTTACCATAACCTTAGATGTCCTTCACTTCCATGTTGCAGTATTCATTACAGTAGGGAGATTGTTGCCTGCAGCACCACCATCTGGCCAGTATACCAAAGTCTTTGCTTCAGGAGGGTACATGTGACGTCCCTTGTCAGGGCCATAAACCGATGTAGGGTATAAAAGTGACGTCTGCACATACCCTCTTCAGAATGAACTGCCGCAGTTGTACTCCTGTGGGTTAAGAGAGGGTCCTAATAGGGAGACCCTTAGACTTGCATATAGACTAGACCTAGGATAGTAGTAGGCTGTGTTGAGTGTGGAGACTGGTGGACAGAATGACTATGTCCCCACAGATAGGCCATGGTATGTTAGTTAGGTAAGGTAGAGGGAGCAGATGCGCGGGACTGAATACTGCAGCATGGAAGAGAAGGACATCTAAGGTTATGGTAAGTTCTTACACAACTATTCTATGTCATTCTATTCTCATGTTGCAGTATTCATTACAGTAGGGACAGTACCAGAGCTTTAGGTATGAGCCTGAGTAGAGGACTGGGTTCCCTGGTCAATGAAGCCTTGGAGAATTGACCTGGCAAACTCTGCTCTTGCTCTCGAGGCTAGGTCCAGTTTGCAATGCTTGGTAAAGGTGTGAACCGAGGTCTAAGTGGCTGCTTCTAAAATAGAAGCGTAGTCAATCCCTTTGAAAAAGGCAGCTGAGGAGGCAGCTGCCCTGGTAGAGTGAGGTTTGACGTGACCATGCAAGGATTTTCCATGACAGGAATAGCACATGCCAATGGATTTTGAGATCCATGAAGAAATGGTCTGCTTGGAGACTGCCTTCCCTAGAGCTCTCATATGGAAGGAGATGAATAGTTGGTCAGACTTTCTAATAGGTTTGGTTTTGTCTAAGTAGTACCTCAGTTGCCTGTGGATATCCAAGGAATGGAGAGTCCTCTCTGAGGAATTTTGTGGATGAGGGTAGAAAAACGGTAGGTTAATGGTCTGGTTCAATAAGAGTTCCTTAACCACCTTGAGCATGAAGGAGGGGGTGGTCCTGAGTGCAACTCTGTCCTTGTGGAAAATAAGATAAGGAGAGGTAGCCATAAGGGTTTGTATCTCTGATACCCTCCTGGCGGAGGTGAGGGTCACTAGTAGAACTGTTTTCAGGGACATAGTTTCAGGGATACTGAATGAGTTGGTTTGAAAGGTGGCAATGTGAGTTTTTCTACTACGCAATTCAGGTCCCAAGGAGGGGGTATAGGTTTTCGTGGGGGGATCTGACATGAAGTACCCCTTTCAGGAAAAGCTTGACTTCCAATCTGGAATTCAGAGGAGGTGATATGCACAAACAAGCAGAGATGGCAGATAAATGGACTTTGACTGAAGAGTACGTTAGTCCTGAGTGAAGTAGCTCACACAAATAGAAAAGGACCATAGGGTATAGATGCAGTCAGAGTGTCCTGGTTTTTCCGTTGAAACCATTTGGAGAATCTGCTCCACTTAGATACATAATTTCTCCCGGTACTAGGTTTTCTGGCCTCCTGCAGAACACAGAGTACTTCTTCAGAGTATAGGTGTCTGTAGGGGATTAGAACCCTATCACCCATAAGGTCAGTTTCAGATTGTTTACCTGGGAGTGCAGTAGGGATCCCCTCTCCTGTGTGAGCAGGTCTATTTGGTGGAGTAACCTGTGATGATTGCCCTTGGCTAGTAAGCGGAGGAGGGGAAAGCAATGCGGTCTTGGCCAAAACGGGGTCACCAACAGGATTTTGGGTTTGTCCCTCTGTATTTTCAGGAGGACTTTCTGAATCAGAGTGAAGGGAGGGAGCGCATAACGGTACATTCCCTCCCAAGAAAAGGAGAATGCGTCCACTTTTCAAGTTTGTAGATGTGGGCCCCTTGTGCAGAAACAAAGGCAGATGCTCTGCGGGGAGGCAAAGAGATTTGCTTGTGGAATACTCCACCAGTGGATAAGGCCCAGGAATACCACTCTCTGAAGCATCCATTCGTGAGAGGGAGTTGAAGTTCTGCTGAGTTTGTCTGCCATAACATTCTCTGTTGGTGGAATATATACTGCTGCCAGGTGGATCTGGAGTGATGATGCTAGGTTCCATATCTGGATAGCCAGGCTTTAGAGTGGGTAGGACTTTGTTCCCCCTTGCTTGTTTATGTACCACAGGACAGTCATATTGTCTATGATTACTTTTAGGGTTCTTGGCTGAAGAGCGGATTTGAATGTTAGTAGGGCTAACAGTAATGCCCACATTTCCTTGATGTTGATATGGTTCTTTTGTCTTAGGTTGGACCATCTGCCTTGCACAGAGAATTGATTCTGGTTTATTAGTAGCACTGCATCCCTACCAAAGTCTGATGCGTCTGTGGAGACCTGTTGTAGGGGGCCTGGAACCTGTGGGGGGGGGGGTGTTCCTTGGTTGAGGTGAAGTGCTGAAACCCACCACTGGAGTTCCATCTTCAGACACAGAAGTAGGGGAAGGAGTGAGTCCAGGGACTGGGAGTGTTGGCTCCATAAGTTTTTTTAGGATCCACTAGATTTTTCACATGTGGAGTCTTGCCAGAGGCAACATGGGTATAAGGGATGCCATGTGGCCTAATATTCTCAGGAATTCCCAAGTTGTCAAGGAGGAGTGGGTGAGGAGTTTTTTGAAGTATAGACAAAGGTCTAGGATTCTTTGGTCTGGGATGAAAGCTTTCATTCTGTCTGTTCTGCTCCTGCATACCAACAAAACCAAGTCTTGAGAGGGGATCAGGTGAGACTTTTTGTGGTTTATGGTAAACCCTAATTGAGTCAGGGTGGAAGTTACGTAGGCAGAGTAGAAGAACTTGGTGGTCTTGATTAAGAATAAGCAGGTCATCTAGATATGGGTATATCTGTATACCTGGAGTCCTGCAGTGAGCAATGAAGGGGGCTAGACACTTTGTGAACACTTGAGGAGCAGTGGAGAGTCCAAAAGGCAAGGCGGAGAATTGAAAATGGCAAGAACCTATTGCAAAGTGGAGGAATTTCCTGTAACCTGGATGTATAGGAATGTGCAGGTAGGCATCCTTCAAATCTAGGGCTACCATGAAAGCCTGTGTTGGTATGAATGGTAAGGTAATCATTTTGAAGCTGGGTACCTTCAGAAACAGGTTTAGGAAAGATAAGTCTAGAGTTGGCCTCCATGGGCCGTGTTTCCTTGGTATCAGAAACATTCTGGGGTAGAAGCCTGTATTTCTTTGTGGGCAGGGTACCTGTTCTATGGTACCCTGAGCTAGGAGCTGTTGAATGATGGGTGGGAAAAGGTGGGTTTGGTTTGCAGGTGGTTAAGGGATACCTTGGAAGTGTGGTAACATCCACCAAGTCATGAAATATCCCATCTGAATTATGGAGAGGCCCCACTGTTCTGATGAATTTATCCACCAGAAGGATAAGGAGAGGGGTGAGACAAAGGGATAGGGGGTGGTTTGGGTCTAAATGTGGTAAGTCACAGTGGAGGTGTTCTGGGTTGGTCAGACTGACTCCGAAAGAGGGTGGTGGAAGAGTTAGTGGGAAACCTGGGAGTAAAGCTTTTCCTTGTTTGTCTACATCCCCTTTGAGGAGCTGTGTGCGAGCACTGTCGAGTAACAAAAGAAGGTTTTTGTGGGTAGTTCCTGTGGTATCTGGGTATAGGGGATACCAGTAAATGTTTAAGGTTTTGTAGTTCTTTTCCCTTTTCTTGAAGGGATTTGAGAAGCTCTGCTGAGGCTTGGCCTAACAGGGCCTTATTGTCCAGGGGTGCGTCAAGCAATTTTGTTTGCACATTCATAGGAAGAGGTTGTAGCCTCCTCCAGGAATTTTACCTCAAAACTGATCCTGATGCAGCAGGTTTAGATGAGGCTTCCACAGCATCATAACCACACTTAATGGAGTGCCTAGTCACTTGGGATGCTATGGAAAAGTAAGGTGATGATTTGGGCTTTGGTGATGGTATCCAGGACATACCTAGTCATATGTGTTTGGTAGTTGAGAGCTCTTATAGTCAGAGTAGAGGAGGTATACACTTTTTTCCCTAGTCTGTCCATGAATTTGCTGTCTTTATCTGTGGGGTATAGAGCAGCAGAAGGCAACTGTCTTGAAGTTATCTCAGCAGAGATTGCAATAACTGCTGGGTCTGCTGGAGGATTTCTAAAAAGGAACTGGGTTTCCTGAGGGACCTTACAGAAGTGGTCAGGGTATTTTGAGGCTCGTGGCTGAGTCTGGGGACTGAGAAGCAGCCAAAAAGGCATCCTGGAAAGCAGGTAGCAATGGGGGCACATGCTCTCTCATGAGGGAGATTGTGTCCCCAAAGGTGAATTCTTCCCCTGGGGAACTCAGGAGTAATGGAGTCCTCCTCCTCTGGGGTAATAAAATCCTTGGGGGAGTCTATTTGAGATTCATAAGTAATGGATTCCTCTGAAGAGTAGTTTTCCTCTGATACCTCTAAACGTGGTCAAGGAGAGGGGCCAGGAGGTAACTGTTGCGTCTGCAAGGTGTGAAATGCCTTAAAGAGACTTTGTGAAAATACTCCCCAGCCAGGAACCAGTTGAGGCTCAGGATGTTTAACTTTTTGTTTTCTCTTCAAGGGAGTAGCTGGTGGAGAAAGAATCGCAGCTGATGTCTGTTTTGGTGGAAGTGTAGGAGCAGGGCCCTCCAACTGAATGAGTTGTGGTTCCCCTCTGCCATCAGTATCTGATGGCTGATTTGCCTCAACGGACATAACTAAAATTTCCACCATCCCAGCTTCCATTGAGGTTCCTAGGTCTGGTTTAGAAACAGAGGTCTGAGAAAATCCTGGGCTTTCATCAGCCTCAAGAATCTGCTCAAACGCCTGAGGCACAGCGTGGGATTCCGGCCTAATTTTCTTGGCCTTCTTCCTTGGCAGCATGTCGGACGGGCCTACTCCCCCTTCCATATCGAGTGCAAGAGGTCATAATCTCTGATTTTCTAAATACAATTTTAACGTGGCCAGATGGCTGCAAAGTGTCTTGGGAGACGAAAGATTTGCAAATGGGTCAGGACGTATGGTCGTGGGTCTCGCCTAACCAAAATACGCACTTCTTGTGCATGTCCATGTCAGGAATTCACCTCCCACAAGAACACTTTCCCTTTCCAGTTGACATGTATATCTTAACAGTAATCAGAAAACAAAGAAAAACCCAACAGGGCACTTATCTGTATCTCTCGATGAAGCGGTTGTCTGGTCTAGAGCTGTAACTAACTGGTTGTCTGAAAAAAATGTGATCTGCTTTTGGAACTGGCAAAGAAGAGTTTGACGTTCACTGCAGCAAAAAAATTTTGAAGAGGGTAAGTGCAGACATCACTTTTATACCCTACGTTGGTTTATGGCCCTGACAAGGGATGTCACACGTACCCTCCTGAAGCAAAGACTTTGGTATACTGGCCGGATGGCAGCACTGCAGGCAGCAACCTCCCTACTTTAATGAATATTGCAACACGAGAATAGAAGGACATCTTATATCTGCCCAGCAAAAGGAAAGCACAAGCTGACTGCTGATCCTCTAAAACTCACAGAGGAACACTCTCTTCGGTGGCAAGAAAAATCTGAAGGACTTTGTGCTTAAACCTGTGTTTTTAGACAGCTCACCTCAAGCTGCCTAATGGATGATGTGTGTGTAGAAGGTGCCCTGAATCTTTGGAAGCTGGATGGCTGTTATATCCTTAGCAAGATATAACTGATATAGTTAAGGCTACAGCAGCAGTGATCAATACAATGAACACCTCCTGTTACTCTTCATACACCAACTTCAAGGTTGCACTTACACTAGTGAAAACAGAGATCTTCAAGATGGTATTGTCTTGATATTTAGTGTCAAATCTCCAGAATTAACACATTAGTGCTCAATGATATGAGTGCCGACCACTTGTGTAGCAATTATAAGGTTAGTACCCTTACTACAAAACCATTTCTTATTCATGGGAATTAGACACAGGCAGATGTCCTTCCTTATGCCCTGACTTTCAGAGCTTTTCGGTGTCTCCCTGGTGGAGCTTCACTCCTCTCCTCTGCTTTGGGCAAAACTATGACATTCATCGCAAAGGGGAGAGCAGCCTGCACCATCCTCATTTTTTTCATTTTCTGAATGAAGGCTCTGTGAGATAAAGATACCACCTGGTCCAAGCTCCTTCTATTCATGACGAGATAAATGGAGAATCAAAGGGTCTCTTTCGCTTGCTCTCTCTCTCTCTTTTCTTATCAACATACTTTTAAAAAGATCAAATAGAGAAAGTACAGTTTTGTACCTACCATAAATGTAGATGTTCGAAGATCCACATTGCTGCAGTCCTTACATATGGGTAGTCCGCTGTCCTCGGTCGGCCCGAATACCAAAGTATAAGGCTGACGTCGGTCAAGGCGCTTAGAACTGACATCAGAACGTCAGGGTACAAAAGCGCATGACCGACGTCATATCCTCAGTCTTTTCTTGCCCCAGATGTCAGAAGGCCCTAAAAATAAAGGCCAAAACCAAAAGACAGCAAAAAAACAACCAACCACCCCTGCACTAATCCTATTTACAATATTTACAATATTCACAACCCAAACCACACAACCGCCTCTAACTACAGAGGGGAAGGAGGAGGAAGTTGGACTGCAGCAATGTGGATCTTCGAACATCTACATTTATGGTAGGTACAAAACTGTACTATGTTCTTCATCTCACATTGCTGCAGTCCTTACATATGGGTAGAATCCCAAAGCAGAGGTAAGGGAGGATGGCAAAACTATAAAGCATTAGGAGCTGCCAAAATGCCCCGTAAAATTGCAGTGGCAAAACCAGCCCTAGATTTAGAGTAAAGTGGAAGGTGGTAATGCTTAGAGAAAGTATGCACTGAACTCCAAGTAGCTGCCTCCAAAATATCTTTAGTTGCCACCCCCCTTAAAAAAGCTGTAGAAGTGGCAGTAGCCCTAGTGGAATGAGGCCTAATCCCAACTGGAATCTCCTTACCATGATGGGAATAACAGAAAGCAATACAAAACCCAATCCACTTAAAAATAGTTTGTTTTGAAACAGGCTTGCCCTGAGAACCCAAAGCAAATGAAACAAATAACTGCTGAGACTGCCTGAACCCTTTAGTTCTGCCCAAATAATATCGCAACTGCCTGTGTATATCCAAAGTGTGCAAAATCTTTTCCCCTTTATTTTGGGGGTTTGCATAAAAAGTAGGCAAATGAATAGTTTGGTTTAAAGCCACACTAGAAACCACTTTAGGCATAAAGGAAGGATTAGTACGCAAAAATACCCTATCCTTATGGAAAATTAAGAAAGGCTCAACCGCCATAAGGGCCTGTAATTCAGAAACCCTTCTCGCAGAGGTAATGGCCAACAAAAAAGCAGTCTTCCATGATAAATATTTCAACTCGGCAGTAGCTGCAGGCTCAAAAGGTTGTAGAGTGAGTTTCTCCAACACAAAATTGAGATCCCAAGCAGGAGTAGGAGCTCTACGTGGGGTCTTATATTCTTTGCCCTCTAAGGAATTGCTTAAACAAAGGATGAGAAAACAATGGTGGGTCACAGTCACAGTGAGCAGAAATTGCTGCAGCATGAACCTTAATAGAGGAGAAGGACAAACCTTTGTCCAGTAACTCAGTAAGATATTGAAGAGCCACACTTAAATTAGGCTTAGAAACATCAAATTCCTTTGCTGTACTCCAAAATAAAAACCTCCTCCATTTATCTGCGTACACTTTCCTTGTACTAGGCCTTCTGGCCTCCAAAATAACATTCAAAACTTGCTGTGGAAGCTGAGACCCTCCAGGGTTTAAAACAGAATATGCCAGGCTGTTAGATGTAGAGAGTGAAGTTTGACATTGAGTAAATGACTGTTCTCCTGAGACAGCAGGTGTGGAATCGAAGGCAAAGGCCATGGAGGCTCCTGCACCAGACTTCTCAGTAATGGGTACCAGTGCTGTCGAGGCCAATCTGGAGCTATTAAAATCATCTTTGGCTAGTCCTGTCTGACCTTCAGGAGTACCTTTGGGAGTAGAGGCAGAGGAGGAAAGGCATACACATGAAGATTGCTCCAATTGAATGAGAGAGCATCCACTTTCCAAGCTGTGGGATGAAACCTTTTTGTGCAAAACTTTGGCAGCTGGTAGTTTAGTGGAGAAGCGAACAGATCTATGTCTGGAGTTCCCCATAACACTGTCAATTTCTGAAATACATGAGGATCCAATTTCCACTTGTGGGGATCCATAATTTGTCTGCTCAACACATCTGCTAAGGAGTTCTGTGCTCCCGGCAGAAACCTTGCCTGAAGATTTAGCTGTAAACTGAGAGCAGTCTCCCACAAAATCATTGCTTGTCTGCATAGAGGATAAGAATGTTCCCCTTGCTTGTGGATGTACCACATGACAGTTGTGTTGTCTGTTAGAACCAACACCTGCCCTGGAAGAAGTAAATCCTTGAAAGCTATTAATGCAAATTGGACTGCTAACATCTCCTTCAAGTTGATATGCAGATGTTGAAGTCTGGCAGGCCACGTGTCTTGTACCCACTTTCCATTTAGATGAGCTCCCAAGCTTTGTCTGAGGCATCTGTCGTTAGAATCTGACTCGCCTCTGGCCGGGTCACAGAGAGTCCCTTGTTTAGGTGACATTCCTGAGCCCACCACAAAAATTCCTTTTGAATGCAAGGTATTATCTGAATGACAGTGTCCATATCTTGGCAGTGCTGTGTCCATACATTTTTGAGATACCATTGTAGCTTCCTCATATGCAGTTTGGCATTGGGAAGTACCAGAATACAAGATGCCATGAACCCCAAGGCTTGAAGGACTGTCCTTGCAGTCAGCCTGGACTGATGAGACAATTGATGGAAGTAAAGAGAAAGATTCTTTTGTTTGTCCAGGGTCAAAAAGGCCATCTGGGATGCTGTATTCAGTCTCACACCCAGAAAGCACATATCCTGAGAGGGTACTAGACTGGACTTTATTTCGTTCACAGAATACCCCAGGCATCTTAGCACTGCTATCACATACTGTAAATGATGAAGAAGTTCGTCCTTTCCTTGGGCCAGAATCAGGCAATCGTCCAAATAAGGATAGATCTGTATTCCTCTTAGCCTGAAGAAAGCTATCACTGGAGCCAGAACCTTCGTGAACACTCTGGGCGCAGTAGATAAGCCAAAGGGCAATGCAGAGAACTGATAATGAGAAGTCCCAGTCCGAAAACGCAGATGCTTTCTGCAACTGAGCCTGATAGGAACATGAAGGTAAGCCTCCTTGAGATCCAGAGTCACCATCCAGTGATCTTTGCCCAGCAGAGGTAAAAGCTGTTGTAACGTCAACATTTTGAACTTGGGAATGTCCAGATATGTGTTGAGGATAGATAAATCCAAGATTGGTCTCCACGTGTTCCCTTTCTTTGGTACTAGGAACAGGCGAGAATAAAATTCTAGGCCCACTTCTGGCAGAGGGACCGGTTGTATGGCCTTCATTTGAAGTAGCAGAGAAATTTGTTTGTGAGCCTGTAATCTTTGCTGAGGAGGAACGTCCGGCATGCCTTTGAAAGGAGGCAAGGTATGGAAATAAAACTTGTAACCTCGGTGTATGATATCCAATACCCATTTGTCTTGGGTAATCAAATTCCAATTTTCCTTGAAGAGTGCCAACCTTCCTCCCAAAGGAGCTGCCAGGCAAGAAGGATCTGGCAGCTGAAAAGGTAGGTCATTGGGCCCGTTTACGAAAGGACTGGCCCTGCCCTCACCAAGATTGTGCAGGTGAACTCCCTGTTCTAGGTCTGAAAGAACTCTGAGCTCTGCCCCTACCACGCCTAGATCTACCCCTAGACTGAGAATCATAAGAAGGATACGCCCACCCCTTAGCAGGCCAATTCCTACTAAACTTTGGAGGCTGCACTTGCAAAAATCTTTAACAGCCTGCATGGACTTAGCCTTGTCTTCCATTTTCTTCAAGACTGACTCCACAGGTGAACCAAACAACACATCAGACTGTAAAGGAGCATCCAAAATCCTTGTCTTAACATGGTCAGATAAATTCTGATCCTCAGCCATGCGTGCCTGCGAAGAACTGAACCAGTGGCAGCCACTCTAGATGAGGCCTGTACAGCATCAAAACCACATTGTAAAGAATGCTTACCCACCTGCTCTGAAACATGCACCAAATCTTGTAATTCTTTACACTCAATGCCTTCCGCCAGAGCATCCACCTTAGACTTCAATTGAGAAAGAAGATAGTTTTGATATTTCAACATATGAAACTGGCAATTCAAAGCCCTCATAGCTAGGGTAGAAGATGTATAGACTTTCTTTCCCCATCTATCCAAAGCTCTGGCCTCTTTATCTGGAGGAACCGGATTTTTACAACAGAGGCCTTGACACCCTTAGGTCCCTGACTAACAGTTTCTGGGTCCGCCCTAGGACTCTTATAAAGATATTTATGAGCCTCAGGCACCCTGTAATACCTATCCGTTTAACAGGAGCAGGAGGCAGAGAATCAGGATTAAGTGAAGCCTCTGCAAACACATCTTCCACAACATCCAGAACAGGAGGTATAGCCAAGGGCCTATGCTGGGGTAAAAGCAAAATTCCCTAAGCCTTTTCCTGGAATCAGAGAAGTCCTGACCTTCCCACTTAAAATGTTCCCTCATGGAATGAAGAGTCTCTGAAAAAAAAAATCCTCTGGAGGAGAAGCAGAACGAGTCGAATCATCTGCATCAGAATCAGAATAAGGAGAGTACTCCTGCAAGTCTTCAGCCAAGACTCAGAAACATCCAAGCCTGCTCAAAACTCCCCAACTCTGGCTCCACCCTAGGCCTCTTATCAGGAGGGGGCAAAGAACCTCTAATCAGAGTAATCAAATCTTCTGCCATTTTAAGCATGTGCTTCTTGGGCACAGACCCTGCTGCACTAGGAGAGACCCCAACAGAAGCTAAACCTGGCCTGCTCTGGGAGAAGCCTTGGAAACAGAAGGAGAGGGCCTAACCACCCTAGGAAGGGAGGGGAGTACAGTAACCTGGGAAGCCCCTTCAGCCTGACCTGCCTCCTGAGAGGCCACATCCTGCAATATCAAAGTCTCCCCCTGGGACTCCAGAGAAGCCTCCGTCGGAACCACCGGTTCCACTGACGCCTCTAAAGAACCGACGTCCGGAACGGACGACTCTTCTTGCCTGGGTTTAACTGCTTTGTCTTTGCGCTTCTTCGAAGAAGCGGGCGCCGGAGAATCTGACGGCATATTATAATTGCACCGCTTCCCGAAGACCAGCCTAGCACAATCTAACCTTCGCTAATAGTGCGCTTATTGAATCTAGCACAAAAGCGACACCCAACAACGCCGTGCTCAGGCCCCAAACAAGGAATACACAAAGAATGATAATCCCTATGCGGTATCTGTTTCCCACAAGAAATACAGTTATTCACTTTTTCTGACATCCGTAAAACACTGAGGCAAGAAAAACCAAAATATTCCCCAACGGGTACTTAGCCAACTTTGATTCGGTCTGAAACTCCGAACTCGAAAAATTTCAGAACGCCGAACGGCACTTGCAACGCTGCTTCTGCATCGGACCATGCGGCAAAAAAGACTGAGGATATGACGTCGGTCATGCGCTTTTGTACCCTGACGTTCTGATGTCAGTTCTAAGCGCCTTGACCGACGTCAGCCTTATACTTTGGTATTCGGGCCGACCGAGGACAGCAGACTACCCATATGTAAGGACTGCAGCAATGTGAGATGAAGAACATCAATATATACTTACAAAAGAATACACTCTATAACCATTTCAGCTGGTTAAGATACAGCTGGCCCCTTCAGATGATCTTCCATCATCCAGCCCAGGTTTGAGGAAGACAATAGCAGTGGAAGCCAAGTGGGAGTCTATAAAGCAGCAGTGATCTTTCTACTGGTGAATCCACTGAAAACAACAATGCACTCATACAACTGTACTACCTTCTTCATAACTATTACTACTGAAGTATCAGTCTATTCATGAGAACATTACTAAAGCAGTTACTGTTGTACTGAATGTGAAGAGTATAATGCCTGGAAAATTAATAATGGTCCATGTGGCTGACTCACAGATATCTGAGAAGCTAACCATTTTTAAAAAGCAGCTGTTGCTGCTGCAGTGATTGCCATTAGGTGGAATGCATGCTTCCTTGTCCTTGTAGCCATAGCCGGCCTTAGGCATAGGCCAACTAGGCAGTCGCCTAGGGCGCCGCTCTAGCAGGGGCGCTTTTTCAGTATTTATTTAATGTAGGCAGACCAGGATGTGGGCACTGGGTGGTGTGGTGGGGGACGCCGTGGAGCCCTTTTGCCTAGGGCACCAGCTGACCTAAGGCCGCTCCTGCTTGTAGCTCTTATGTATATATGTATGTATGTATGTATAGGGTTCCTATCACACATTTGAACTTTTACAAGTTCGAACCTTGTATGGTCGAGACCTTAAGTTCGAATTTGTAAAAGTTCGAGCGTTTAAATGGAAATCTCCATAAGCAGAGGTTTCCATTTTGTTCAATGGGGTGTGATCTCGGAGTTGGTACATTTAAGTAGCGGGGGGGTTTGGGGGTGCAGGGGCACTTGCCCCCCCCCCCCTGCTTAAAACAATTTTGTTTTCAGTTTTTTTTTTTTTTTTTTATCAATAGTCGAAGTTTTGTAACTTCGAACTTAATGGTTCGAACATTACGTGTTTGAAGTTATAATAAGTCTTTGACTATGTGATATAGCCCCTATATATATATATATATATATATATATATATATATAAAATGTGTGTGTGTAAAATTATTTTATATATATATATATATATATATATATATATATATATATATATATAGATATATATAGATATATACACACACACACACACACACACACACACATGAAAAGAGAAGCAATTTTATCTCAGTAATCAGATAATGTCGAGAGGCAGGTGCAGTTTCAAGCTGCTGTATCCAGGTGTCTTCAGAATATATTTTTTCCTGGAGGATCAAAGTCATTTTTGATGTAGAACAGACTAAGGAGGAAATTCAAAAGTTTGTCCAAAAAAAAGTAAGATATCAAAGAACAGGACTCTGTTTATAGAGAGACATTGACCGTGAAAACTTTTCCAGTGTTCTAAGGGAAAATGCTTGAGACAGAAAAATAAAGCATAGGAGCTGACTAGAAGAGTTGGGAATACCCTGGACTTGAATCGAAGTCTGAGGTTAGCAGATGGAGCTGAACAGGAGGACCAACAGCAACACTGAACAGTGAATGAATGCAAGACTATGAAGCATCAATCACATTTGTGAAATATGAATTTACAAGAAAATGTGGAAGGACTTGTGAAAGTCATGAGGGACTAAAACGCATATGCCCACTTCATCCCATAAATGTTTGGAAGGACAATAAAGGAAGGAGAAAAAAAAAAAGGAAAGCAACTAAGTAAAACAATTGTTTTTCTTAACAGTATTTGTTTGGTATATTTCTTGATATAAATTGCATGTTATATAGTAAAGCATTTTTAGTTATTGTATGTGATAAAGATACCAAAGTAACTAAATGCCTTTTTTACTTTTTTTTTAGCTTTAAGACATGTAGGCATTACAGTATAAAAAGAGAAGAGAAGAAAGACTTGACAAATGCATGTTTAAGTTAATATGCTGTAATCTTGAGTTGTTTAAGTAGGGACATGGGGTGTAAAAGTGCAGATTATAATATATGTAGAGTTGATATGTTCTCTCTTACTTTAGCATAGTTGAATGCCTGGATTAAGGCTTTTTTCATGTCTGGGAGAAGAACAAAGACACGATAAGAACAGCTGGTAATGAGTGAGTAGGAGCATGACTAAAACGTGCATCTTAGCATGCATAACGTTAATGTTAGGTAGAGTTATGCCTGTGTGTGCAGCTGTCAGTTTGAGACAATTGCTCCTATCAGGAGGGCTAAACTTCATTTTTAGAAGATATGCGTAGTTTTTTGTGTTTAAGTTAATACGTTATGGGGGTGTTCTTGGGGGTATGCTTGTTTTTTTGTTTGTGGGTTTTCATTAAAACACAACAGTCTTGTAAAGTGTAACACAGGTTCAAATAGAGGTGATAAGAAAACTTTGTATAAGAGATTAACCTGCCAAACATTATTGGGGGCATATAACACAAAAACTGTAAACAGACATATAAAAAAGTTGTCATATAAAACAGGTGAAAATATTCACTTCTCATAATGGCTACATACATATTATTTTGGAACATGAATGATTTTACAGGTAGAAAGAAAAAAAGGAGTGAGTATTGAGTTATATTAAGAAATGCAAAGTGCAAACACCAATGCTGCAAGAGACATTTGGAAAGAAATGAGCAAGGGAATTTGATAAAGAAGGGATTTCGAGATGGATATTCAGGAGAATATCAGGAGCAAAGGAAAACAGGAGTGATTATACTAATTGCTAGAGGAGCTCCAGTATTTGTAGAAGAGGAAAAAAGATAACAATGGTAGATTTGTGGCAGTAAGGAGCCATTGGTAAGGGAGGAGGATTATAGTAGTGTGCATTTATATTACAACAAAAACTTCTATCATGGAGTGTAAGAAAAAATTTGGGAGAAAATTAGGTTTTGGCAGGGAATATTACTTATAGGTGGAGACCAGAACTCGATTTGCAACAGGGAGGACGTATCATGGAGACCTAGATGAGACAAATATAACAAAGGCAGGCAATTTCTGAAGAAATTTATGAAAATATTTGGTATGGAAGACATGAATTCAGTAGTAGTAACTTGGAAAGAATTTACATATTACTCCACAAGCATAATAACTTGGCCAGACTACATAAAAATTATATTTAACAGGAATGTATGCACATAACTGAAAGCTTTCACACACATCCAATAACTATTTCTGATCATGCACCAATAAAACTAAGATAAAAATGCAAGGTAACAAAATAAAAAAGGAGACACTGGTGTTTCCCAACTATCTGTTAAAGACAGGGATTTAAGGAACAGGTAATTGAAATTATTTGAGTCATTAGGGAAGACAGAAATTTCTTCAGAAGTTATACAGCTAATGACTGGGATAAAATCAACATAGAGTTTAAAAATAGGATAGAAATAAAAGAAAAAGAGATATTGTTAAAGAAGGAATAAAAAATATTTAGAGGTGCCGACAAAGGTTAAAGCACTGCAGAATAAGGGGAATCTCACAGAAGAACAAGTGCAAAAGAGAAAATAAGGGATTACCTGGATAATATACACGAGTTTAGAAAGATTCTTGTTAAGCAGCTATTTTTGATAACTTCACAGCACAAAAATGTTTACCACAACAACATGCACAAAAGAAGGTGGAAAGAGTTGTTGAAAAACTTAAACCTACAACAAGAAAAATAATCAGAGGTCCTGTACACAGATATTGAAAGATATTTTAGAAATCTTATGAAATTTGTATAACGCAGAGAAACGTGGAAATCAAGAAAGACTACAAATGGAAATATTTACGGATGACTTAATTATTGCCAAGGTTAGAGGTAGATGAGGCTCAACAATTAACAGTTAAAATAGGAGGAAATGAAATAAAAACAGTGATGTGTAATCAATCTGCAAGAAAGTCTCCAGGAATAGACAGTATTCCTGTGGAAGTTTGGAAGGTAGGAGGAAAGAAAGTGACAAAGATCTGGGAATTGGAAGTTTTTGTTTAACAGTACTTTAAAAGGAGGAGAAGCACTAACATCCTGGAAGAAAAGCTGCGTTGGCTGTAATATCTAAAGACGGTAAAGACCCATCTGACTCAGCTTCATATAAATCCATTTAAATTTTAAACCATGATTAAGTGTTTATGTCTATACCAGCTAAAAGAATGGCAAAAGTATTACCAAAATTGATAGATATGGATCAATGTAGTTTTGTGGAGGGGAGGCAAACATTTGATAACATTAAAAGAAAAATAATCCAGAAGGAAGCAGAATGTAAGAAAATACCTCCGTTGTTGGTGAGCCTTGATGCAGAGAAAGCATTCAACTGAGTAAACTGTGATTTTTATGAATAGGGCAATGGAAGCATTTGCATTCCATGATACAATAATAAGGTTAAGTAGGAGGATATATGAAGGATCAGAGGCAAGAATTAACATAAGAGGGTTCCTCTCTGATAAATATTGTCTGAAAAGAAGAACTAGGCAGGGGTGTCCTCTTTCCCCCTTTTTATGTTTAGAGCCAATGCCAAAGAAAATAAGGGACTCAGAAATTCAAGGAGATACTCAAGAAAAGTTGGCTTTTATTGCAGTTGATACTATGTTGTACCTCATAAATCAAGAAAAGGAATCCTCAAGTGTTGTGGAACATTTTCCGAAAGTTTCAAGTCTTTTCAGGATATAAAATTAAAGAAATAAAACAAAGGTTATAAATGTAACTTATGTACCCAATGAATTGTTTTAGCAATACCCATATTTATGGGGATACAGTATGATGAGGTATTTAGAAGTATGGATTAAAAAGGCTTATGTTTATTTATTTGACATTTGTGGACCAGGATAGTCTGACTGGGCTAATGCCCTTTTTCAGCGAAGGCCCGGGGAGAAAAGCTCCACAATCCTATACAGTACATTAATGCACTACCAAAAGTAGCAAATACATAGTCCATTAATCAGAACAAACATAGTGCTACATCACAATGTTAGACAGGCGATCAGTTTGTACAACTGAACAGACAAGAGTATATTAAATGCAGATTGTCAAAGCTATTTACAGGATACATTCATATGTACAACAGGAGGACAGTTAGTAAATTTAGAAGCAAATTCATTTGTACAGGCAGTGTCCAGAGCATAATAAAAACAGTTTGTGTTATGGCAGCTAAGAATATGTGGGAAGAGACTAAAAGGATAATACCAACACTGAGAATTTGGAAGCTCTTTTTATGGATATGGATAGTAAGACACTACAAAATAAGTGACCTTGATGCCTCTGCTATTAAGATGATCCCAAAGGACTGATGCAACCATATTAAACTTGCACTCAGCTGCAAATGTTAAGCACTTTAAGATGTCTTTATATTAAACAGAAGCCGTAAATATATAGCAAAAAGAAACAGACACAGGCCTAAATTTCACAGTATTCCATGGGTTATCTTTTTATGGAAGGAGTACATTCTATTCTCACTTTGAATTGCCGGCCTTCAAAGCAATGCGCTATTCAGAAACCTACATATAAATTCCAAATATGTTTAGACTATTTAGTATAATTTTATGTGGGCCAGAAATACCTGGGAAAGATCCAAATAAATCACATCAGAGAGAAGCCCTACACCCCAAGCGTTAGTAACTCTGTGTTTGACTGATATGACCAATGTTGACTAAATCCATGCTGGTTAACTATCAGAGGCCATAAAGTGACAAAAACATTTTAAGTAAAGCATGCTCAAAACATTTTCTGACAACATAAGTGAGACTATTTGGCCTGTAGTTAGATGCCAAACATTTTATGGACTAACATTATCACTTGCTTCCAGCTAGTGGTACACAATCGGTGTTCACGAATTTCTAAACTAGATCATGAAAAATAGGTGAAAGTTGTCCTGAAGCATTTTTAAAGAATATTCATGAGGTCTACTCTGCATGAAGGATACAGTCGCCTCTCTAAGAAAGAGAGATTCTTCCAGAACACATGGGGGGGGGGGCTAAAAAACTTATGGAACAACTTTAGAGAAACTGATCCACTCAAGTGTCTTACTAACAGTGGCTGACACAACCACGCCGGTCCTTGTAATTCTGAGTTGTTTTAACTGTTCCAAAAGCCTGAATACTCCATGAAGTCATCTTCAGTGTAAACGCATACATAAAATCATTGCAAATCACTATACAATATGATAGACTTGCTACTAAATTTGTCACACAAGTATATAACATACCTATCGCAGACTCTTAAAAAATGATATATTTCAACAGTTGCATTTCTTTACATGTTTTGAAGCAATACTTAGGATTTGTTTTGTTTATATTCTGTCTAATCATCATTTATAATAATACTTGAATCTTATCTTTATTTGTTGTCTAATGTTTAGTACAACACTTCTATATACTGCTAATGTACACTTGTAACATCCTTGTCAGTACTGCATTTTTCAATGCAAGCCTGGGTCATGACATAAATATAAAGCCCAGGCTCAAACTACAGTTTACTTTTGTATTAGCTAAATTATCTAATATCTGGCAGTTAGCACTGAACTGTTGATGAACTGTTTCCTGTAGCCAAAGATACAGGGTTTTGTTCCTTCCACATTCATTTGCCGCTCAGCAAGACACTTAACCAGGCATTGTTTACAGGTTGCCCCTAAAAAGGGGCACTTGTGTCACTAAGCTTATCTGGTTAACAAATGTATATGACTAAATTTACAGCTGGCACAGGGCTGGTAATCACAACTAACATAGATCTTGAAGGATAACTAGTGTGAAAATGGAAAAGTTCTCACTGTTTATGTTAGTTAATAATGTCTTGCCACTGAAGAACTTGCTATTTGCCTTCAGATTAATATGGCTTGTTGAAATCTGCCTCAGTTTGAAAATACAAGAGTAAAATGATTTAGAATTACTTGACAAGTTTTTGCCAAGAGACTTTTAATGCTGTTCCTTCCAATGTTTTATGTTTAACCAGCATTTTTGAAAATGTATTAAATCTGATCAGACTTGCCTGTTAGATACTTTTAAAACTCTCTAGAAGTGTTTGTATTTGTTTTTCCTACAGTCTTTTTTTTGTTCCATAACATGGTGTAACTGACTATTAGAATAGCTACTAACCACAGAAATAAGTTCAACTGTTAGTAGTATAATCCGAGTTGCAACAGTGTTGCTTATTAAACAAAGAGAATAGTGTGTCATACAATGTAAACTAACAATCAGCAATGCCCTTTCTTTCATCCCTGAAGTTGAAACGTGTATTAATTTCTGGGATGATGGTGTCATAAAGTTTAAGAAACCTCCTTTAAGTTGTACAAGAAGGACATATAATCTTAATTAAGATTTTATTCAGAATATAATTTTGTTAGCAGAAACAAGCATCTGAAATGTAACCTTTTTTCATTCTTAAAACTAAATGCAACAACTCACTAATGAGGAACTTAAACCCAAAACAGCAAAACCTGACACAGATCTTCACAAGATTGACACAGTCTGCCTCATAAGATAGTAAATGAAACACAAATACAAACAGAATGATAAAACACAGCAGATCAGGTATTGTGTTAGCAAACACAATCATATTATGGAACATACTGCAGGGGTATATCCGCGGTAGTGCAGCGGTAGCGTTGTTGCCTCACAGCAAGAGGTTCTCCCGTTCGATTCTCGGCCGGAGTGCGGGGAGTGCCTTCTGTGTGGAGTCTGCATGTCCTCCCCACGGTTGGGTGGGCATTTGAAAGTCATGCGTAAATGGGCATGCCTTCGTTGAAGGTTGAACGTTGAGCTGGCACCTCGGCGTTCGTGAAAATCTACCAATCTTTAGCGGACTGGAGTTCTGCTGTGGCGACCCCTAACCGGGAAAAGCCGAAAGACAAACAACAACAACTGCAGGGTACATTCTCAAAATAAACAACACTACAAGATACAAACCCAAAAGCATCTTAACAAGTGTCATGGAATCCTGCATTATCACATTTTTAATTTAACCAGTAAAATATGGCAGGTTATTCACAACACTGGAGAAATCTTAAATCAACTTTTTTTTTTAATGCAGAACTACTTATTTCTGTTATTTAGGTTTCCTTCCACATCCTTGCTTATTCCTCAGTCCATCCTGCATGCACGAACAGTTATCAAGTATGTTGGCACTTAAATGCGTTTTACCATTAGGTAAAGGAAAGAATCAGCTAAACTCAGTTTAGGTCATGTTCACAAAACGTCAAAAAGTTGGTATTTCAAATCCAGAGAATCATTTTTATAATGTCTCTACTGACAAACAGAGAAGTTACTGAACAGCTAGTGCTTCTATGACTAACATTCCCCACAGAGCAACATATGATCATTCTTGCAAATCCAGGACTATTTTCTCCAGCAGCATGATTTCCATGGTAACCAAAACCCTCAAGAGCACAAATCAAACACAGTCTCATGACCACAGAACTTTAAGATTTAAAAACAGACCCATTATGCTGGATTGCTCATGCACTGTCTTTTAAAGTCTAATAAACAACCAAAAAAATTGTGACAGCATATTTGCTTCTTTTTCCTATCACAGCTTTTGCACAAAGGCCTATTTGTTGTAGTCATATCAGGAGATGCATTACAACAGTCCTGTCCACAACTTTAATACAAAATAACATTCTGCCACAGTACACATCTCTTCACAAGCTATCAAGTTAGAAGCCAGCTAAGATGTTTTTGCAAAATACCTTTCATGAGCTAATGCTGATTTCTGTACATAAGCAATCAAAAGACAAAGGAAGCTGACAGTCTGTACTACAAATTAACTACACATTCTTATTTACAAGAGAACAGAAATGAAATAATGTATATTCCAACAGGCACAGATGCACAAACCAAGTATGTTACCACTTGCTGTAGCCAAGTGCTTAACACATTCTCAGGAGTACAATACCCAGAACATAAATCCTGGAGTGTGTTACCACATTTTCAAAATAAACAGCAAATCTTCTATGTTACAGTGTCTCTACACAAGGTTAATCAAATTCTTTCACTGAGTAGTTACAGAGTCCCTGCAATGGCTTTCTGGTAGAGAGACAAAGGAGGGATGAGGTAAAGTTTGCTCACTTCTCTTTGTTGGGGGGGATGCTTGGGGTGCAAATTCATCCATTCTCAATGGCTGGCAGAGACTGGTATTAGATACATGCGGCAGAGGTAGGGTCTTTGTAAGGGGTTACATCCTTTGTGGAAGTGGGTGATATGCCCTTACAAAACACCACTGCACACCTACCTACTGCATAACTACAAACCTGAGCTGGGGAAACATCAAGGCTAAGAGAAAATTCCTGATACCCACCACTGATGATTACACTACCCCCACTCTTTGACTGTCACCGTAAGGGGAACAAATTAACCATAGCATTATAATCTGAGGGAATGAAAAAGTTGACAGGAAGTGTGTGTGTGTTGGGGGGGGGGGGCGGAAACTATCAGAACTGGGCTCAGGAGGAAAAAAACATTCCACTACTGTGTGTTTTTGCTACTTCATTAGTTTTGATAAACATGCATGCTAGAGTCTACCTGCTCTAACAACAAGCACAAGAGACTAGCCATTTTCTAAACACTGCAGTACAACATGATGCTGCCTACAAGCGTGTTGCTTGTGTGCAGTACTTTGAACAAGAGATAAAGGTGGCCACTTGAAAGACTTCTGCACAGCTATGCTTTCTTATTTAGCTGGAACTGAAGAAGGTGTGCCAATTAATAAATCAATAAATATGAGACGTCAAATGATAACATAAGCACTTTGTATTCAATTGCTCTCGTTTAACCAGAGTACAAAACGCATCAACAGGTCTGTGAGCTGGGGTAGCTGTTTTTCACCCATCTAAACCCTTCCCACAGTGTTTGCTATACTTTAAACACCGGATAAACTTCTTTTCACTTAAACTAACAAGCCTCTGAACTTTTACTTCTGTGCACATGCAAGTTAGCTTCTTCACACTATGATTAACCCTATACAGTACATTATTGTCTTTCCCTGCTAGCAAATATGCAAATACAATTGTTTTACCTTTTTTTTTTTTATCCTTTATTGATCAAGTTAATTCTAGTAGGCTAGTAGCCTCTTTTCAAGGAAGAATGGATGGAAATGTAGCTAGGGCATCAGGGAAGTTCCCTTACTCTTTTTGATAGGTGCCGAGGGATCTTTTACATCCACTTGAGCTACCACCAACTCAGGCAGATAAAGCCTGATTTAAGGTCTCATATAAAGGACAGCATACTTATCAGTGCAACATCCCCCTTATACTGCACTGCAGTGTCAGCAATCTGCCTGATTTGGAAATGGAATCTACAGCCTTGGGCACCAAAGGTGAGTGTGCTACCAGTTGCTCTACTGACACAGCACTTATTTCAGTTTAAAAGGCAAAACTTCAGCAAAACCTTACAGAGCCACCTATTTTCTGAGCTAATAAATAAGTAGATCTATGAAGCATGTGTAGCAACTTAATAATTAAATGAAATGCTGCCCCACAGTAGTCTCAGGTGTATTAGTTTTACTCCCACATGTGTTGTACAATGACTGTACTAAATCGGTGCAATGTTCTACAAACCACTCTTTCTGCCCCACAACTCCACAGTACCAATAGAGTCTTCCAGGGCTAATCCATGAATACCATGGCACAGTCCTTGCTTTCTAATATGCATCTTATGTATCAGTACATCTCATCATAAAGTACAGCTGAGAGAAACTAGTGAACCCTTTAAACACACACATGAGAGTCCTGGGATGTTACATTTTACTTATGTATTAATTTACTACTTCCTGAAACTGGCCTACTGTGGTTAGGTAAAACTTAATTTATGAAAAGAAAAAGAATACTTGGTTTGTAAAAATCTGCCAGCACTTGATAATTGAAACATATTTCTGGTTAAAAAGGAGGCTCGTACATACCTCAAAATCCCCAGAACAGCTGTTTTTACTGTTGTTGTTGTTGACATTATGTTTGTTGAGATGACCAGGACTAAATACTGAAGACCACTGTTGCTGACTCTTCAGTATCCCTTCTGTTTTAGTTGCGGGAATGCTTCTGGGAACACACATGTGTTCAGAGTCTACCTGTGCTCCACCAAACTGCAATTTTTTCTTTACTGCACTGACAGCAGACACCACCCCTTCCTTTGATATCTCTGTATTTTGCCTATTCAGTGTTTTTGAGTCTACCACAAAATGTTGCAGAGATGGTAAGCTATTTTCTAAAAGAGCATCTCTCTCCAGATCATCAACATGAAATGTGGCAGCCACCTGTTTCACAATGCAAGGCTGATCACTATCCACTGCATTGTCAGGGAGACGTCGGAAGTAGTAGGTTAGGTTTAGAGAATCACAGTCTGTTGATGCTGTTCTGCCATGACAAGCCTCAGCCTTATCACATCTCTTGGAATGAGCATTCTCAAGGGCTCTGTTCAGATCATGTGACTTAGATGTTTTTTGTATGGCACAGTCAGTTGTACATTCTGCCTTGTTGCTTTCTGGCTGCTGTTTCCAAAGTTTGTTGTGTCGTTGTTTACTATATGAAAATGAAAAAAAATTATAAAGCAATTTTTTTATATTAGTGTTCATATACATAAATCTAAAGCACTAAATGTGTACATTTCTTGGCTGATGTTAATTTTATCTGCAATTACATGCTCACAAACCAAACAAGAGATCATGTGTCTAATATAGTTTGTATCCAGATACAGCCTAATGTTATGCACAGTCATAATGTGTTACATTATTCCACTGTATTACACTATATTCAAGTATGTCACTTTACACTGTTACAAATCTTGTATTTATGTAATATGGTGACCTTTCTGCTTACTCAGTTTGCATCCTCCTGGACTGTGACTAAAATGATTTTATTAACATTAGCCTATCACTGTTATTAAAAAATAACATGCAAAATTTAAAACAGCAATTATAGTTATCTACATAAAGCCTTAATTTCTTTCCCCATGTTGAAGATTTTTAGCACATTATTATTTCAGTTTCGCATCTTCCCAGGAAGCGAAAACATTAAACTTGGAAAATCTCCAAAGGAGAAACGTGCAGAAAAGATCAGCTGTGGGCTAGCTGGATGAGACGATAAATCAAAGTACCAACAGCAGGAAGAGGCATTTCAGAGATGGTAGATTTTTCATCATGATCAAAAAGAACGTGATTCAGTCTCCTTTTTCTAACATTTTTTACTGGATTATGACTTAAGACATAGGCAAACATTAATTCATATAAAAGAAAAACAAACCTTATTAACATATTCCCAGTTGAAAATATACATTACACTCTTTTGTACGATTATCACAAATCTAATACTACATAAATTGATCAATTCCTGCCTTCCCTAAAATCTCACTCCTCCTTCAAAACATTATTCGGCATATGTTATTCCTACCATTTCCATGTTTCTATGTAATTTTCTCTTACCTTTTTCTAAAGATCCCACTTCCAGTTCTGTTATCTCTGTTACAATATTCAATACTTCAAATACAGTTGGTTAAGACTTCAGTGTCCATTTTCTAGTAATTGATTTTTTGGCAACCACCAGAATTAACTTTAACAATGCCCTACTATATATAGGCAATTCAGCACAAAAATATTTCCTTAGTTACACCCATTTGTTCACCCAATATTTCTAACAAAGTACTCTGTAGATTTTGTTTTTAAAGTCAGCCAACTCATTGCATTCCCAAAACATATGTTCAAAGTTACCCCCCTTTCTTCCCCATCACACCTCCAACATTTGTCATCTAACCAAGGAGAAATTATTTGGAGTCTACTTGGGGTATAAAATACTTATACAGACACTTGCAGGCAAAAATCCCAAAGATTCTAGACTTTGTTTCATATTGGAGAATCATGGACATATGCTCCAATTGTTTCCTTGTGAATTGCTTATCTAATATCTCTCCAATCTTTTCTAACCTCCATTACTTGATTCATATAGTTCTAGTGCAGTATATTTTATATGCACTATTAATTCTCTCTTTTTCAAAAAAACTACCACAGCAGATCTTTCACTTAAGATTCCCTTATCCCTTTCTCTTTGCCTATTATTCTGATATAAATCTCTGATCAGGAAAGCAGTCTCTAGTCTGCAGTCTAAATGTCTTCTTGGCCTCCTCCCATTCTATTACCTTTTTCTCTCTAGGTATTTCCTCCAAACAACTTACTCCTTTGCCAGTTTTCTCCAGTAAATTCCATCCCCCTCTTCCTTATTCTCTGTACCCCTAACTGTAGCCATCTCTATTCGCAAAATCTTTCTCCATTATCATGTTGGCTTAATTCTTACAATACTTGCTGCTGCTTTATGAATATAATATTTTTTAATTTGGCCAAATCTTTTGGGTTTTTAATACCATGATGGGAATGGACCCTATTCCTAAGTCAAAGTACAATTAAAGTTCATGAAATTAGAATTGTTTCAGTCTTTAATGTCAGCCAGAAGTGCTCTTCATAGCACCTGCAATGTTCCCAGTAATGACTCCTCCTCCAATTCGTATGGAGTTGCATGCATTGGTAACATATCTAAATACAGCTGTAGATTTTTTTAATAAGACCCATTGCTCCTAATAATATTGGGACTGTCCAGGCATCTTTCTTTCACATTGCTCTTGTTTCTGCAAATCCTGATATTTTATGACTTTATGTCTCTCTGTACGCAAGACACTCTAGTCACTGGGGTGTGACGATTTCAATAATCAATGCTACTTTTGTCTTCTTTTCATGGACCACTATATCCAGTTTTCCAGCATCTGTCTTTTGAACTGTTGGTAATGGATGATCCCATGTGATGTAGACCATCATTTTTTATGATGCATTGTGATTTATATTTCCAGTGTTTTTCAGCCACTTCAATACCATAATGTTTGCACAATCCTCAGTGCAACAATCTTGCCGCATTATTATGTCTTTCAGTATTCAGCCCTTCTGCCATTAGTATTTCACAACTAGCAATGAGGTGTGCATCTGTTTCCAATTTGGTTTTACAAAACCTACATTTGTCTGTTTCTCCCACATGTTCAATGGACTTTGTAAACCAATATGTACGCAGCCGACTACCTTGGGCCACCAATATTAACCTTTCATTTCTTGGTTTGAATTTGCCTCTCCTTAACCATTCCTGCTTTTGTTCCTGATCAACATGAGGTTCTTCTAGAAGTTTTCTATATCTATACTTGCAACTATATTTATGCATCTTCCACATTTCTTGCCTTCTCATCTGGTCCTTTACCTTATATTCTTTCTTTTGTTTTTTTGGCACATTCAGTTGCTGCCTGATTTTTTATCTACTTCTGGTTTAATTTCCATTCCTGCTTGACACCGATATGCTTCTGCCAGAATAAGTAGAGAAGTCATCTAAGATTTATTCTCCTTTCACTACATTTGGGTCTTGTAAGGTCAGCAGATATGTGTGGAGTCCCACTATTGCAAATCTATACATGTAATCAATTTCAAGGAGGCCCATCCCTCCTTCGGAACGGGGAATATATAAATCTTGGTGTGCACTAATGTTTAAAAATAATTTGGTAAGCATGAAACATCCTGATTGTTTTCCTACCTAATCTATCCAACACATTTTGGGGTCAGTCAATCACTACAAAACAAAGTTAGGACAGGAAGAGAAAATTGGTTTATAGCTTGGATTTTTTTCCCTAGATGTAAACACTGTTTTCAGGATTAATTTTAAGTCTTCTAAAGTATTTCTTACTAAGCTTTATGCACATTTGTTCATGTTTTATTGTTGATCCTTCATCAATTCCCAAATATTTATATACTCCCTCTTGCTCAAGTTCTTTTACATCACATTCCTGTCCCAGACTGATGTTTTCCTGGTGCTGCAGAGTTTTGCTGCTTTAAAGGTTGCTTTTGCACATTTATCAAGACCAAATGACATTCTTATAGCTTCTAAAAAAAAATTTGACAACTTGAAGTTGTGCGTTCAGTTTCTCATCTAATGAGCTATACAGTTTTAAATCATCAACAAAGAGAAGATGAGAAGTCTTTACACTTTGTTGTTTTCTAGGAGCCAAATTACAGTCATGGCCGAAGCTGTTAAGTAAACAGCTTAATAGGTTAAGGGCAAGGCAGAATAGCAGTGGTGACAGAGGGTCACCCTGGACTATCTCCCTTTAAATTTTTATTATTTTTATCCCTGGGATAATAATTTGCCATTTATCATGGCTTAATTGCAAAGTGGTCTGCCACTGTCATGGTCACCGTAATGTAGTCGATCATTTGTAGGCTGTATCTTATACATTTTTAAGCACTCATTTATCCATGAATGTGGGATACTATCAAATGTTTTTTGTAGTCAATTCATGCCATACTTGGATTCTTCCCCTTTTTACAGTTCTCCACTATGACTTTAACAACAAATGATCCTTTGTTCCATATGAATTTCTTTTATTGCCCTTTTGTTCTACTGCCATTATTCAAATTTCTTCTAAATGACTATAAACTCTGTCAGCATCAGTTCCCATGTATAGTTTATATGTTGTTGGAAGGCAAGTTATTGGTCTATCATTTTTAGGGCAGCATGCAGCTTCACTCTAAAGCAGGAGCATCGTTTTACCTGTTGTTAGCCAGGCTGGTGAATGTTTGGGGTCCTAATTACTTTGTTCATTTATCAAACATCTGACTTTTTGAGTTTTATTGACCTTCTGCAGTCTATTTCTTTCATTGATCTTAATATGTCCATCTATGTCTATTAAATCAAGCAACTCTTCTCAACTAATTTTCTTCTACATTGCAGACATTCTACAGAAAGTTCTGTAACATCTTCCTGTGGCACATTCTCTTCAATTTCATCCTGTGCCATCCATTGCTCTGTCATATGGGAACTCACTGGCCTATCACTCCTCAACATTGACTGCATCAGAGTTTCCACCGATTCTTGTTCCTTCCCTTGCTGTTCAGCTTCGAGTGAATGTTTATACTGGTTTCCTGTGGAAGGCTCCAAAATATCTTCATATGGCACCTGACCAATTGCTTCCCATTCCACTGGTTTCCCCTTAATTTGGATATCCATTGCTCTATTCTGTTGTGGTGCTTTCTGAATTAGATTTTCTGCACTGAATCCTTCACTTCGCAGGTACTCCATAACCTCAGTTTCTACTTCTCCATTACTAATCTCCTTTTCTACTTTTCCTCTGTCTTCTTATTTTTTGTATTGTAATGTTTTCCATGCCTGGATTCCTTTGCCTATATTTCTCTTCAAATATCTTTGCTGCTGCTCTTTTTGTACTGGTTAGTTTTGCTTTCTCCTTTGCATAAACTTTACACCCTATTAAATCTCCTTGGGCCAGATTCAGGAAGCCTCCGTGTAAGAGTTATAACTCTTACACGGAGGCTGCAGTGAAACTGTGTGATGTCAGCATGTCATGCATATGCATGAGGTGCATGAGGCATGCTGAATCACACTAGTAACTCTTACACGGTCCGTGTAAGAGAGTAGGGGGCGTGTCTGTAGGCTAAGCCCTGCAAGCGGACACGCCCCCGGAAGACTAGAATGGCTGAAAGTAAACAGCCACGAGAGAGGCCATGGAAATGTGAATAAACACACTACACAACACATGCCCCGATAGACCATCAGTGTATAAAGTGAAGAGATGTTATAAAATTAAATTAAAACCTTTTTTTTTTTTTAAACCCTGTAAATGTTTGCTACTGTGTGCCAGGTGCTGGTGTGCTACTAGCGCAATTGCAGTTAGCAGTCAGTGGAAAAGGATATAAGAACTAAATATGCAAAGTAAGCCAAGAAGTAATAGCTTAGCGGTAGAGTTGCTGGCCTAAGAGTAGGCAGGCAAGGTTCGAGCCCCCACAACAACTTTTTTTTGTAAATAAGCACTAAAAGCCCCTGACAGTATTGTACAAATGTAAATGTATTCCCTTTTGTAAAATGGAATGAAATAGAGCATATATTCCGAAGTAACACAATAATAAAAATAGTCAGAAATGTACTGATAGCTAAGCTGCTGTGAGACGGAATGCCCGTAGCTGAGTAGTGTTTAAAAAGCTGCAAACTGTATGCTCGTTGCTACGCACCGGTTTAATAGGCTGAAACCGTTTGCAACTAGCTGTGCTTAGCTGAACATGTGTGTCACTAGCCAATTAAGGTTTATCCCAGCGCACACCGTTTGCGCGACGCTAACTGCCAGTGCCCATGCGTTACCTCCGCGCAAACGAGCGCAGACCTGGTTTTAAATGCTTAAAAGTGCTTTTGGCAAGTTTGATTGACAGGTCCTCAACTCATTTCTGTCAGGAAAATCAAAAGTCAGTTGCCAGAGTCGAACCCAGGATACCATGCACTAGAGTCAAGGTACTTCACCACTAAGCCATGACAGCAATACCATGAAATGCAGAAATAGCATATATATGGGAAAAAATCCAGAATGGAGCATGAGAAAGCATTTTCAGTGAAGTAGATACAATTCCAAAATGGCCAATCAGAGAAATGTGTGGGAAAAGCGGCATATATAAGCCCCATAGGCGGGAATACACAGCAGAAACGATTGTAGAACAGACCTGCAGTCAGAATGAGTGGAGTAGGTGAGGGACGTTGCTTTCGAGCACAGCGTTGGGGCGTTGAGGAGTCCAGATACATGGTCTGGCTCCTTGTCCATCATCACGAGGCCCAACTCATGCAGGGCCAGGTCTCATGGGGAGCGTATAGGGCAGAGGCATGGGACCAGTTGGCTCGTGATCTGACCAGTGCTACTGGCATTCCACGCACTGGTGAGCAGGTCCGTCACCACCATGCGGACCTGAAGCGGCGCAAGGAAGACCAGTTGTCCGAATGGATCCAGGAGGCCCGGGATATGCCCAACGCCCCACTACTGAGTAAGTTACATTTTGCTTATGTATGTAAGGATTTCAACTGGCCGATAGCATGGAGATGTGTAGTCCAATATTACTTCTTTCGTATTACAGCTGCAGGTGTCCGCTCTGTGAATCGCGAGATGTATGGCCATAGGCTGGTGCGGCTGTGCCACCATGCAGGTTAGTAACCCCACCCATTACTTGTAAATAAATATTGTACTGTAGCATGTATCAGAACACTGCAGTGTATTGATTAAAAGTAATATAATGTGCAAGCAGGAATTGTAAGTCTGCAGGCATGGCTGCAACAAGTTCATCAGTATGCAAGTGTAACTGGAAATATAATTGATAGAATTAAACAGTGCTGTAATACAGATGTCCCACCACGAATTAAATATAGTGTAACCTGCAGTAGTCCCAAGAGTACAGCTTTAGAATCTGAGGTAGTCATATGTGAGATATATCCCCTGTTGAAATGCTGAATCATGACAGAAGTGAGGCTGTTGGAAAGTGTTTGAATCACCACCAGTCTAACATGTGAACAAAGCCTAGAAGTACCAACCTGAACTGTGAAGTTGCAGGATGTGTGAGAGTGACAGAAAGGGTCATGTATGAATAAATAAAGTAGTAATAACCCTGAATATAGTAGCCCCAGTGTGTTTCTACAGAACTAAATGCATGTGGGAAGTACAACTTAATATCCCAAACTGATTTCAGTGTGTCAGAATCTGGAATGTCTAGGCCAAATGCTGTATATGGTGATCACAGTAAACAATTTGCAGATAGAATGAATGATTATCTGACAGACTAAACAGCCATAGTTGTCCCCTGTCCTGTCATCAAAGTGTAGCAGGATGATGTATCTGATCAAATTCAAAATAAGTAGGATAGTGATGTATTTGTAACAGGTGTAGCTTGACAGTCAAATAAAATTTATTTTGAAACATCAGCCTCAACTTAATTGTGTACCTTATACAAATGTAAATCAATGTGTAACATATGAATGTGTCATCACTTTCTATCTCCGCCCAACCCTATAATTCCATATAACAACACCCACTAAATAATGGTATGTGAACATTTCATTAATCATGGACATTTGTCCGTTTCAAAAATATATGCATGTCTGTTCGTGCATGTGCCCTGTTCATACCTGCAAATCTGATGGCCTGTTGCCATTAATCAACCCTGCATGTTGTTTGACTGTGTATTTCTGTTCAAATAATGCATGTGATATTGATATGCCCCTTGTTCAATGGTGTTAATATCTGGGTGTTTGTTTGATGGGAATACCAATGCATGCTGTTACAACTAATCTGAATGGAATAAAATGCCACTAACCCAAACTAACATAACAACTCACAAACCTAGAACGCTTGGGAAGGCGGGTCCCAGCGGACCCACCTCTCCCACCTCAGCTGGCGCCTGCACCTGGCACTAGTGCCCAGGCGGACCCCCTCCGGTGGCCCTGTGCCACCTTCGGGTGGAAGCGCTGCAGGGGATGGGGCCGGTCCCCCCTCTGCAAGTGTGGCCGGAGGGGTTTGTCCACTCACCCTCCAAGGTGTCCGGTCTGTGGTGAAGGGAGATCCAAGACTCTGTTCTTGGGCCCCTATGCCAGCTTGAGGCTCGTGTGGCACAGCTAACGGCCCCGCCGTTGCCCGCCTACACAGCCCCAGCACAGCCCGTCCTGGGCTGTGAAGGAACAGTGGCAACTGCCTATGGGTGGGGATATCAGTTCCACTGTTGCCATCTGTGGGCTCATGCATCTCGGATATCCCAACCTCCGTCCCGTCAATTGTGTAACCCCCACGTGTGTCATACACCCCTGTATGCGTCTTGTCTGTCTTGTCTGTTAACCTACCCAACCTACCTCCCCAGCTATACCGACTTCCTTCACCTGACATACCACTCTCACCTGAAAAAAAAAAAAGGCACTCTGTACCCACAAAAATTACGCCCCATACATAGCTGTCCATGTCGCACACATGTCTGCTTGACATTGAAACAGTTAATTACAATTGGCTCTACAACAAATATTAATGTTGTCCTGACACCTCTCTCAGGGGCGAAAGGTTTCCAATGTCTCACCAAAATACATGGAAATGCACAGCTGTTGCTGCCAAAGACATGGGCATCTATGGGCCTTACCTATATCCCTCCTGCAAATCCCACGCTTGTTTCCCTACTGTCTTACCCTCTTTGTGACCCCTTTTTCACCACTTTCCTGTCACCCCTTTTTCTTTTCTTTCAAAGAAATTAGCGCGGGTGTGCGCTTGTGTTAGCGGAGCTCACCGCCAGTGCATGCGTGAGCTCAGCAAACGGCGCCAGTGCTTAAAAGTGCCTTTATGGCACTTTGATTGACAGGTCCTGTACTCAGTTTGAAAGTTTGCTAAGAAAAATAAATTCCCACTGTCAGTCTCGAACCCAGGACCTTGGTAACATTAGTCTGTATGACCTACCACTAAGCCATGCCTGCTTTACAAGAACACAGTGCTAAAATAAATATAACATGTAATAGTAGGAATCAGTATAAAGGCAATATAGGAGATGTACTATCTAAAGCATGTCAGGTAGAGTTTTAATGGCCAAATTACTGGATTCCCATACTAGTTCAGTGTGAACAGAAACAGCCCTGCTACCTGTTAGCTTGTACATAATAATGTAAGGTAATGTACATATGTGAAGGTATGTATATCTACACATACATATATATAAATATATATTAATACATATGAAATATAGTCGTAGGTCTCAGTAGCCATACACACTCACTACAGGAAACAGTGAACATAATTGCAGCAACCTGAATCTGCAACACAGCCTGACCCCTGTGTGACCTACTTACCCTTCTAACTGCTTAAAGGTGGCCTCAGCACTTTGATTGACAAGTCCTGTACTCAGTTTGAAAGTTTGCAAAGTAAAAAAAATTCCCACTGTCAGTCTCGAACCCAGGACCTTGGTAACATTAGTCTGTATGACCTACCACTAAGCCATACCTGCTTCGCAAGAACACAGTGAAGATATATGCAGCAACCAGAATCTGCAACACAGCCTGGCTCCTGTGAGACCTACTAAGCCCTTTAACTGCTTAAAGGTGCCTCCAGCACTTTGATTGATAGGCCCTATACTCAACTCAAAAGCAGAATATGAGCATACTAGTAGGCCCTACCACAAGACCATTGTAACACTAGTCTGTATGACCTACCACTAAGCCATGACTCTCATACAGGAATATAGTGCTAAATAAGTGGAACATGTAATAGTAGGAATGAAGATAAAGGCAATATAGTATGTCTACTACCCAAAGCATGTCATGCAGACTTTTATAGTCCCAATTACTGGGTTCCCATACTAGTGTAGTGTTAACAGAAACAGCCCTGCTAATTGTTAGCTTGTACCCAATAATGTCAGCTAATGTACATATATGAAAGTATGTATATGTACACAGATATATATATATTTATATAGCAATACATATGACATATAGTTGTAGGTGTCAGTATGCATACACACTCACTATAGGGAACAGGCAAGATAAATGCAGCAACCTGAATCTACAACACAGCATGAAGCATGGTAGATGTACTAACCTTCACACTCACAAAACACTGTCAACAGCATACCAGCATGGTCCACGCCCTACAATCTGAAAGGGCAACGCCTATCTCACATACCCTTTTATAGCAGTGTCCTGAAATCACAGTGAGACATGCAATCAGTACACACCCAGCTGCATGCAATTAGCAAATGCTGCCTTACAATTGGTGCAGAGGCCATCACATGGACCTATGCAGATACCTACAAAAGCATTGAGTTCCCACACTACACTCACGCAATACATTCATTGCACAAACACTACGGATAAAGAGAGAGACAGAGAAAACAACCAAACAACCAAACAACCAAACAAATATTAGGACTGCCAGCAGCAAAATCAGCAGCAAGCAGCAAGGAGCAAGCAGCAAGCAGCACCACTGGCATAGCAACAGCTGCCACAAACACAGGTAATGCAAAGTAGCAGGTTAATCCTGTGTATACTGTGACACCTCCAAATGTATCATAGTTCACTATCTATAGGTATGTCCATGAGATAGGTTGTGTGTAGATAGTCATGAAATATAAACATATGTAATATTGTTGTACATGTGGGCCATAACTAACATTTCCATAGCTTAGAACACAAGGCCAGTTGTGCATATGATGCAGTAGTTCCCAGGGTCAGTAGAGGTTCCTCCTCATTGGTGTGGGACCACTGTGTATGTATGGCACTGTTCAGGTACATATCCTGTAGTATGGCCAGGGATTAATATCAGTCTGTCATGTTGTGCTATGTCCTCCAGGGGTGAATGTAGCACACATCCAGGGATACCATTTCGTAACAGTGATGATATGTGTTCTGCAATGATGAGGGTGGCTCTCACCTGGACATGTGAGAGGATTTCCAGTCATCTGGGATAACTAATAACACGTGTGTAGGACAATGGGGGGGGGGGTACCTGCACCTAAACTGTCTGCAACAATGTTGGCAATATCTTTGCATTTGGTGAATGTGAAGCATCTTAACACTGCAGACAACAGATGCCTTCCCGTCATGTGAGTCTGCCCTGTGCTGCAGTAGCCTCCTACTATTGTTATACAATATGCCTGTATCTGTACTCCACTGGACAGGATTAATAAGTGGTGTGCAGTTGTTCTGGGTTAGATAACTGTGTGCACAGTACATGCAGTATGTGGGATGTCTGTGGTAAGCATATGCAAAGGTGCTGGCGGTGTGTGTTGTGGCTTCCACTGGCCCAGTGGGCTGCATGGATAGCATCACTGTCATAACTACTGAATAACTGTGTAATAACATGCATACATAGCAAGGTAGTGTACTGTGCATGTGGTGTTGTTCAGATATGTATATCCAGGCTGAGTAATGTGTGTCCACATCACAGGGTTGGATGGCAGCACACATCCAGTATGTATGGATGAACACCCAGAATGTGTCAGGCGTGTCACCTGTGCAGACGTATCTGGCCATTACCTGTGCATCCCCACAACACACACACATGCAACATATGGCAGAAGTACTATAGCAGTACACACATGTTCATAGGTTCATACTAGGCTATCTGCCCGAGGGCATTTACAAGCCTAGCCCATCGCTTTGTGGCTTACGCCACCCCTTTAGTATGGGGAACCATACCCATTATTTTGCTGTGCCTCTGTCGAGCAGTGACACTGAGGTAATCCCTGGGGTATATCTGCGATCTCCCATCCATTGGTCAAGATTTCTCTTGAACAAGGCCAGCGAGGTGCTCTGCCTCACATATACCGTGATTTTGTTCCACAGCATAGGAGTCTTTGGGTGATGAATCTATCCCTCCAGCATGTCCTATTAATAGCCGTGTCGAGGTTTAAGTCTCCCGCCCTTGTGGCTCTGATGGATCTAGATTTTTTTAGGTGAAGCATATTCATCAAATCTGGGTTTGACATGGCCTTGTATGTTGGGCAAAGGTCACCTCTGAGCAAGCGTGCGACTGAATAGAACATACATGGACATGCTGGAGGGGCAAATTCCTAACTGAGAGGCTCCCTTCACTCTGTAATGAGCTCGAACAGTTGAGAAAGAACAGTTCATAGGTTCATACTAAGCTATTTGCCCTAGGGCATTGGTAAGCCTAGTAGAATGTGTTTGTCTTTTGCCACCCAATCACAAGTTATGCTGCTATGCCCTTGTCTGACTTTAGTATACTGTGCCTCTGTCTAACAGCGACATAGAAGTGATACCTGGGGTACAACTATGATCTCCATCCACTCATCCAGATTCCTATGGAAGAGAGTCAATGAGGGACTCTGCCTAACCAGTAGTGTGAGCTCATTACAGAGTGAAGGGAGCCTCTCGGTTAGGAATATGCCCCTCCAGCATGTCCATGTATGTCAGTGCTGAGGTCCAGCTCTCCTGAGCATGTGGCTGTATGGGACTCTGATTGCCTGAGGTGCATCACGTTCATTACTGCTAGGTAGGACATGGCTGTATATGGCATGCACAGATTTCCTCTGAACAGGCAGTATGCCACTGAGTCCAGCTGGATTCACTTTACCTGGGCAGCATATGACATCTGTGTGAGCCATTGCATCCCCTTGATGATGTACTGTTGTCCTGTACCAGTTGCTGTAGGTGTCTGGTTAGGTACATCCCAAAAGGTGCATTGTATGCAATTATAGGCCTGATGATGGATGAGTACAGAGGCACAATGACCTCCCCTGCCATACATGTGAATCAGTCATGATTAGCTGGGCTATATAACATGTCTGTAAATCCACGTTGGCCATGTGGTAGACAAATGACAGACCGCTACCATGTTTCTTCCCCAGGTCCCCAACTATGTCTTCTGTACTCAATGGCCTAACACCTATGTTGTACTGTGCCACCAATGTGGAGGCGTGGGAATCTGCATTGAATACTGATACTCCCCCTCCCTTGTTCAAGTGTTGTGGCCGACAAGAATGGTAACAGCTATAACGTGGTAGTACTGGTGTGCTCCTGTGAAACCTGAAACAGGTTCATGTTACTGCACAGATATCGATGTCCAGAATGCTAGGTAGGGTTTTGGGTGCGTGCATCCTTGGGTCTAGACGTCCAGTGTTGAGTAGCATCACTCTTACTTCCTCATCCTTTGTGATACAAATGGATGTGGGTTTGCCTTATGAGCCTTGCCTAATACAGGCACTATGGGTGTAGCAGGAGGCTCCGCCAAATGTCAATAGGACTGTGGTGACAGGTGCAAGCTGTCCCTAGCAAAGCATACCACCCCAAGATGGCAGGCATTGGCACACCTGTGAATGACACCAGTATGTCAGTCAATTGTTGGAAGGGATCATCGTGCCTTGATATTGTGGCATTGTTCTAGGTGAGGGTAGGATGCTACTCAAGGTCAGGGTCAAACTGTCTCTGGCTACGTGCTCAGAGAGCTCTGTAATGTCTCATGTCATGTAGTCCAGGGAGGAATGTGTCAGGCCATTCACAGCAGCATGGACATTGACTGAGTCATACCTGTACCTGCCTTGGGGTTACCTGACTGTTTGTGTTATGTGGCAGGTCATAGTGCCTGACAGGCTGCACACCGTGACCCTCACCTCGTTAAGCCTGGTGAACGTGATGTGAGTGTGCCTGATGATAGAGGCACCTAGTACAGGTGTATGAGGTGTGTTGTTAACTGTTAATGGCTGTGAGTGTTCAGCACATTGGCTTTGTGTGATATGTGTTGCACATGTTCATTTATGTGGTAGTGGTTGCCTGGATGTCTGCTTAGGAGGTCTCTGCTGCATAGGCAGAGCTGTGGTCTGAGCCTACAAGTATGATCATGTGTGATCATGTGTTAGGTCCGCTGTTGTGGTAGGTCTACGTGAGACTGGAAGTGTAGTGAGTGATCCCTTTGCCACGTGACTGGTTATGGCGGTATTGAGTAGACAGAGCCTAGCCTCCAGTCTGGTATATGGTTGCATCACTCACATGAGTTTGAATTTGTTGTTAGGAGGAGGGTTGTCTGTGTACATGCATCTGTTCTCACATCGTCTCTGGAGTACCACACTCACCAGCTGCACTGGCGAGGGCACTGACAACTGACCTCTGGACATGCTAGAATACTATTGTGAACTCTGTAATCACTAATGATTGAAAACAAGGTCCAGTGGGGAGTGAGGGTGTACTGACATTACCTACAACTGCTGACTGATATAAAAGCGTCAGTGAGCAAATGCCAGGTAACCTAAGTGCAATGTGTCACAATGAAGTAAATGCAACAATGACAAGCAGTCACTTGCTGTCATGTGTAACATGGAAGTGCGTACAGTAAGCAATGCAGATAACAGTAGTGAGTCACAGATGTGTTGCGAAGATGTGTACTATGTGGAAGTAGCATACCAGTGAAATAACAAGCTAACAGATAACAAGCATATAAACAAAGGTAGATGCAGGAGGCCTGGATGTAGTGTTTGCTACAACAAACAAGGTGTAGCAATGTCAGTAAGATACAGCTTAGATATGCAGGCACTATAAACCTGAAACCAGATGTCCCCAGCTATGAATGGCAGAGTACAGCCTATTGTCACACATGAGTGCAGACCACAAACCTCGTTAATGTTAAATAACTGGCCTGAAGGCCAACTGCCCATACCAGAAGTAATACACTTGTACACTGGGCCCACAATCAGCAGTTCCCAACTTCAATGGATGAAAGATATGTGTCCTGCCACCACAGTGCTTGCCACCAACCTCCCTAATGTAAAACAACTGGTCTGAAGGCCAAGTACTTAGTACAAATGACACAGAATGATAGCTACACTGTAATCAGGTTTTAACCAATCAGTAATAAGTAGAAGTTAACACTCCCTGTATAGAATGTGTACCATGTATTGTTGAGATACTATGCTGATAACCTGTTTGTGTACCTTTCCAGATAGACATGGCACCTAAAAGGAATCCTGCCTACTCTGCTGCAGAGGATGACGTGATCCACCAGAGCCTGGTGCGTGACTATGCCATCCTGTTCTCACGCACCACCCAGAATCAGCAGGAGAGGTCTGCACCGTGGCAAAACCTTGTTAGCAGGATAAATGATGTTGGCATGCATGATAGGACATATGAGCAGGTGAGACATCACTGCAGTGATTTGATAAGAAATGTCCGCCAGCGTGCTGCAGATATCCGCAGGCAACAGGCTGCCACAGGTGGGGGGGTGGCCACACATCCCCCCCTCACCAGACAGGAGGGGCTACTGCTAAGTGTTGTGGATCCAGCCCCAGAACAACAGCAACCATCATGCATCCTGATGGAGGTTGGATCCACACAGCAGCAAGACAGCGGCGTGCAGGTAAGATGCCATATTCATTTATTGTTATTACTTTTACATTTGTTGACCCAGATAGTCTAGCTGGATATAAGTTCATTTTCAGTAGAGGCCTGTGGAGAAAAGCTCCACACATAACGTAATAAAGGCAGACAGACAAGTTGTCAATACAGACAGCCAACATAATAGAATTGTACACCAGCCTGTTAATTAAATCAACATACATGTAAGGAAGTCAAACAGTTTAGAGTCATACACAATGTACCGTTGGTTTCAAAGCAATCCTACCTAAAGCATAATGGTTATGCAATAAGGCAAAAGCCATATACATAATAGTTAGGGCTCAGAAGGGTAGAGAAGTAGAAGGAGTATGACAGATACAATGATATGGAAGAGGCAGGAGTCAAGAAGGGAAGTGAGGAAAAGAAGGAAGACAGTCAAGAGGAGGTGGGAGGGATGGGAGAAGTAGGTCAGAGCATAGAAGGACATCAAGGTGAAAGAAACAGGGTAGAAGCTAGTTTCTATGCACAATGAGGGGTTAAAGGTGAAGAGAGGGTAGGTAGGAGAGGGACGTTAGCCTGGACTCCAAGAAGAACAAAGCCAGTGGTTTTGGAAGTACAGTTTGAGTTGACGTTTGAAGAGAGGTAAGGGTGAGATTAGAGTTAACTCCTGGTATGTACATATGACTGTTCTGTACGCTGTTACTTCATGCACGCATAAGGTGTGCATGTGGTATGTATCTGTCATCATGATATATATACAGACATGATGTGCAGCTGATGTGTATAAGGGAACTAGTGTACTACTGTACTGTATCATGTGCAAAACAAATGGCACACATGTGCCCACTGACATTACTCTCTTCGCACTTCCAGGTCCCTCCCATGTAGCAATGAGGCAGGCCATACATGCTGGTGAGTCTTTTTAAAATTATCTGTAAAACAATTTATAAAACTAGGAAGAGTAGTGTAACTCTGTAGTAGACATGCTGGTGACTGTGTTCACAATAACTGTAATTGACAGGTAGTAAATTGAGTAGTGTAACACGGTACTGATGTGTGTGTTTACTGTGGGGTGTGCATGTGTGCAAGTGTGCCTGTGCCCAAGTGTGCATGTGTGTTAGTGTCCATGAGTGCATGTGTCCATTTCTGAATGTGTGCATTAGTATTGAAGTGCATCTCTTTCAAATATGTATTGAGACTGTAATCTGTGTTCCATGTTTTCCTCCCGTAGGTTCTGGTGCTGCTCTGGTGACCTGCAGCAGGGAACCTGAATCTTGTGCCCCAGGTACTGATGATGATGAAATGTCTGTAATGGTGCAGGAAGGTGTGTCTGGGTCCGCCATTGGTCAGCCAATTGACAGTACACAGCTTTCAACCCCGTCAATGCGCACAGTCATCCTGCCGTTACATCCTTTGTCACCATTGTCCCTAGGTGATGGACAGTCAGCAGTGGGCATAGATCAGGGTAATGTGGTACCTGTGGTACATGCATCCTCACAAGGCAGCCATGTGCAGAGGCCTCCAATGGTACCACGTAGACAGTCGCCCATGGGTTCTCGTGGGGGCATCCGTGGCCGTACTGCCTCTGGCCGACGTGCCCAAGGAGGTATGTCAACCTCCACTATGTTTAGAACTGTCATGCAGGCACAGGCACGTATGGAAAGGTACACCAGACAGGGTCTGAGGGAGCTGAGAGCATGTCGCATAGCCATGACAGACGGCATGCATGATGTTGCGAATGCTATCCGTAACTTCACAGATGTCGTTGACAGGCGTTGTGGAGGCATAGAACAGCTGCTCCACAACCAGATGTCCATGGGCCAGGGCGATGGTGTGCGTTTGCGACGTCGACGTATGCCAGCAAGAGCACCAGCTGGCAGTGGCCGCGGACGACAACGGGCCCACTCACGCGCCTCAAGTGCCAGCACCAGCCCCAGCAATGCTGGGTCTGTGCTGTCATCCAGACGCCCCAGGAGACCACGTGCACGTGGCTCTGGACAGTCCCAACAGGGAACTGTGTCCAGTCAACACACCCCTGCTTCCGATGACAGTACCCAGTCTGGGTTAGTACCGGATAAGGCCCGTAGAACCCCTGCCAGGCACAGGTACCATGTCCGTGCCCACAGACACTGATCTGGATGACCTGACAGGTGCAGTCTGTGGCTGTCCACAAAACCCTGTACATGGCAGCCATTATGTGGGACTGTGTGCGTGCTTACACACATGCAGAAACCTGGAAACCTAACACCTAGGGCAAACACATACACACACACACTGCACCAACAATGGTCCACCCTGTACTGCTGCCCTCACAAACACACATACACACACATGTCAATTGGTGTTACCAGTGGCGGCTTGGGCATACCTAACCCACACCCTGTGCATATGATGACACTGTGCCACCTCCTGCATACTACAACATCGGTGCAGGTAAAGGTAAACACGTTGCTGATGCACAGGGTGACTACATAGATGTGTATAAGTAGTAACATGTTGGTAACTGTTGACTGTTGCAGTATAAATGTGTGTATATCCCAGCAGTCCTGCTGCAGTAACTGTATGAATGTCCTCAATTGTTATCTGCACCCATACTACTTAAAGTGTACCAGCTGCACACCATCACATGCTAACATTGACTATGGCAATGCGCATCTTGTGCTGTTATGTAGATTCAGCTACATGTATCTGTTCTGTCACACATGCATTTATACACACCCTGCTACCCACACACATGCACACGCTCACCTGCCATTCCCATTATTTATCACCCTACATGAGTAGCTGTTGATACATGACAGGTACACATTTCAGAAGTGCACTATGTTGTTTACTACTGGCATCCCCTTCTCTACCTGTACTCACAGGGTGCAGGCAACCTCATCAGTTGGAAGATGTAATGTGCATCAGGTACTGTAGTACCCTGATTGCCACAGCAAACATGTTTCCCATACGGAAATGCACACACAGACACATCCCACATCCACACACTTGCCACATTCAGGCTTCAGAACACTATCTAGGTATATTCGGTACATGTGCGTGTTACAGTAGCATGTAACACTATACTGAGTACTGGCAGTTAGTTGTCTGTTGTCATGTTGTCTGTATAGAATAAAAGAATTGTTTGATTATCCTACTCCGCTTTGTGGACATTACTTGAAGAAGTGTTACCTTACATGTGTTATCAGTACCACCACCTTCTGTTTTGTAGTTTTGTTTGTATAGGGTGCTATCAACATCACTGCTTGTTAAGGGTAATGACCACCCTGCAGTGCATAGCCCCATGTGGCAAAAGCCACATCCCACCCCATCATTGTGCACACACACTAACCCCACCAACAGTAAAACACATACTTTCCATTTGCAAGATTCAAACCCATACCTAACTGTGCAATGACAGTAGAAACAGACACATTAGCAGAGTGTGCTATTTGCAGTAGTTGGAGAAATCTTTACTAATGCTGTACTTAGAGGGTGCTGACATCATCTGTGTGTAGGAGGAGGGATGTGCACCCTGTAGTGTGTTCTCCCAGTTGGCAAAAGGCAGTTAACCCTCCCAGCATAGTGCACACACATAAACCACACTCATACTAACACACATACATTCCCTTTGCAGGATTCAAACCCCTACCTAACTACGTTATGACACTGAAGAAAGACGCATTAGCAGAGCGCTATGCAAATTACTTGAGGACTTTACTACAGGTGATATAGTTATACAGTCCTGACATCATCACTGTTTCAAAGGGGATCTGCATCCTGTACCATACTGTCACGGTTGCTAATAGGGACATTTCCACACACACACATCGATGTGTTGGAGGTTTGCATATGTGGGGATCCAGAACTCCAGTGTGATTAGTATATGGTTTGATTGCAACAATGAGGGATATACTCCCAGTGGTGAGCAGTTTGTACTCATGTTTGTAAAGATCAGCTCTAGTATATCTGCCCCTCTTGTGGGAAGGTTGGTTACCTGTTCCATAGCCAAAGAATGTCTGATCAATGGGAACCTTAGAGCTTGGGTATTGTGGCTTGTGTAATGTTCACAGTCTATGTTTGGGTAGCTGGCATCACCCAGTATGATGGTGTTTGCAGAGTAATCTAAACTCTCCTGTGTCAGCATGAAGGCTGTGTGGGAGACCTGAGTTTGAGAGGGTGCTGTAAGAGCTCCTCTGTGTCTCTTTCCATGTGGTCCAGGGAGGTACGTCCCAACAGGTAGCTGACTGTGACCCTCACGTTGCTCTGTCTGGAGGGCCGCACGTCTGTCAACAGCTCATGTCAAGCAAGTGCACACCCCTCATAAATGATGTGGAAACCTTCAAAGGCCCAAGGCCTGTTGAAAATATGGACCAGACTGCAGATACCTGTATAGAGGCATTCTGTGGACACCTTCAGGAATGCATGGATCATGAAGCCACATATGAAAGCATGACCCAATTCTCCAAAGGCAGATGTCCTGGGCGCCGGGCACCAGCCATAAACACACTATACAATAGAAGGATGGCGCCACTACATGATACAACAACCTCCCAAAATGTGAAGGCACCACTGATGAGTATTGGATGACAACTACAGGCACCCATATGATTGTCTAAGGCCATCTTTGAGAGAGGATTCCACAAGCCACTGAGGATAATCACAAGGCTGCCTGTAGTTATATTAGTAACCTGAGTGGTACTACCCAGATATGCTCAGAGGTAATACAATATGTCACACAAAATATAAAACACACAGACATTGCCATCATCCTAGTGGACAGGTTCAATGCTGCCTTCTCTCCCCACCACACCAAAAGGGAACATATGTCTCGCAGCACAGTGCTTCCCCCCCCTGACATCACAGATGCTCAGGTAAGAGATGCCCTTCCCAAAGCAATAAACACTGCATCAATGGGACCAGACAGTGTCCCAGGCTGTGTCCTACATGAACCACAAGAAGAGCTACACCCAGACATAACACCACTGTTCAATCCCAGCCTTAATACACGATATGTGGCCAGAGAGTGGCATACAGCAACAGTGGTCCCTCAACATGCAGGTGGTGCTGTCACGGATCCTGGACACTACTCGCCCCATATGTCTGACTAGCTTTGTCTGCAAAGCTATGGCAAGGATCATCATGAACCTCACATATCTAGATATTGTGGACCTACAGACATGTCACCATACACAGTTTGGCTTTGTCAATGGCAAATCCTGCCTATCAAACCTGTTTGCTTTGTTTGAAACAGTCACCAAGGCCACTGGGGTAGGAGGTCCACACAGCCTACCTGGACCTTGCATAAGCCTTGGATACAATACCCCACTTGTGCATTCTAGGGAAGCTCACCAGTGTACATATTAACCCCTATGTCACTATGGGTATTGCACAGTGGCTCAAGGGCAGAACACACATGGTAGAATTGCTGGAGCCATGTCAGCCTCCAACCTGGTACAAGTGGTGTCCCACAAGGCACAGCCCTAGGAGCTGTCATGTTCATTATATATTTGTCATAGGTACAGGCCAACATGGAAGTACTGTGGCTCAGCAAGTCGCAGGTGACTGCAGACCGAACACCATAATCAACTCAACAGCTAACACACGCATCCTCCAAATGGGACTCTTGCAAACACATGACTTGTGCCACAGCCATGGCCTCAACGTGAATGACAGAAAGAGTATAGTCATCCCCTTTGTCAAACACTAAGTGACCACAATGTACCACATATGTGTTAATCCAGTAAGTGCAGACCAAGGAATTATGGACCTTGGGGTACAGGTTGATAGCATTCTACCATTTGACAACAACATGGACAAAGTGGTTAGGTAAGCATGTTATATGGGCCACATCATCATGGGATCCACATGTAGGCCAGGGGAGGACATTGTGCCCCTTTACTCATCCCTCATCATGTCCATAATTGACTATGATGAACCTGTCGGCATGCACCTTACCAGACACCTGCAGCAACTGGGGCTACCACATATGTACCTCGACAAGGGGATCAAAGTGCTCAAACAGATGCCACATACTGACTGGTTAAAGTAGCAGCAGCTCTACTCAGTGACATACTGCCTCTTCATAGGCAATCTGTGCCTGACATAGAAGGCCAGGTCATACCCTCACGTAATGGCCATGCTGCATCTCAGAATATCCAGATCCCACCAGGATACACGCTGGAAATACTTGAACCTCAGGAGTGATATACATAGGACATGGTGGAGGGGCACATTCACAACTCAGAGGCTCCCTTCATTCCTGATTATTATCCCAATAGAGGTTAGGCGGACTGACTCAGTGACTATCTTCAAGAGTGATATTAATGACTGGATGTGACATTGTAGGGTTACCCTGGGTATCACTTATGTGTCACTGTGAGAAAGAGGCACAGTATACTAACCTTGGAAAAGGGCATAGCAAGACAGATTCACAATGCATGTTGAAAGGCACGCACATTCTGGCTAGGTGGATACATGCCCTGGGCAGATATCCCTGTACGAACCTATGGACCTATGTCTCTCTTTCACCATTGGCCCTATGTGCTGTCAATCACCAATGTAATCTCAATACTCCGGTAGCATGTGCAAAGGTCAGTTGTCAGTCACCTCTATGGTACAGTTGTGGAATATGTGTGTCATGTAGTAATGTCACAACTGCCACATGTACACAGTCAACCTATATCCCTACCCATTGATGTACATCACATGTATGAGATGGAAACACATGGCCAAACTGTAACAACAACATACAAGTCAGTCAGATGCATGGACACATATGACTCAGTCATTGTCCATGCCACCACAGCTGATGTGGGATGTCGCTCACTGGGATACGTGATAGGGAACATGGAAGGGATCACTGAGCAAGTGACACAGGCTGGTAGACCCCTGACCTTGGTTGGCATCAGACCCTCACCAGGGATTCCGACAAATTAATGAATGCTAATGAATAAGTGTAGCTACAACACCCTAGCTGAATGGTTCTTAGCATGCAGTCACTGCATTGCTATGGAATACTGTCTTACCACTCCCACAACAGGTGAGAACATGCAGCTCCTGTACATTAACAACATGTAGACTTTATGCCCCAGACCAGGTGTGCATCCCTCACTACTAGGCTGATAGCATCTACATCTCACACTGTATATACACATCCCACATGCAGCATCTGCACAGAAGACCACGGTCATAATGTTACCCTGTGCAAATACCATGTATTCACATGTGGCAGGCATCACACATGGTAACTATTGAAAGTCACAGGTACATATGTGTATTTGGCACACACATACAGCATGTGTTCATTGCCATAACCGTGTAATCAATGTCATGCATTATTGTGAGGGACAACCCACACACATGGGCATTCTGTGTGTGCACAACACACATGGCATGTCTGTAATCAAAAGCCATACATAATTGTGATATCGTTTAGAAAGGGGTATGTGCATCCTGTAGTGTGTTTTCACAGTTGCCAAAGGGATATATCAATCATACACACTTACCCCCTTCACACACACTTGCCACCTGCTGGATTCAAACCCCTACCTAACTATGTTAAGACACTACAGACGGACGATTAGCACAGCGCTATTCGCATTACTGGGGATTTCCTTTCCCTGATATACTTATAGGGTGCTGACATCATCAGAGTCTAGAAAGTGGAATGATCATCCTCTGGTGTGTTTTCCCAGTTGCCAAAGGGATGTTTCTTTCATACACACTTACACACACACTTACCCCCCTTCACACACACTTGCCACCTGCTGGATTCAAACCCCTACCTAACTATGTTATGACACTAGAGACGGACGCATTAGCACAGCGCCCTATTCGCATAACTGGGGGTTTTCCTTCCCCCTGATATACTTATAGGGTGCTGACATCATCAGAGTTTAGAAAGTGGAATGATCATCCTGTGGTGTGTTTTCCCAGTTGCCAAAAGGGATGTTTCTTTCATACACACTTACACACACACTTACCCCCTTCACACACACTTGCCACCTGCTGGATTCAAACCCCTACCTAACTATGTTATGACACTAGAGACGGACGATTAGCACAGCGCTATTCGCATTACTGGGGAATTTCCTTTCCCTGATATACTTATAGGGTGCTGACATCATCAGAGTTTAGAAAGTGGAATGATCATCCTGTGGTGTGTTTTCCCAGTTGCCAAAAGGGATGTTTCTTTCATACACACTTACACACACACTTGCCACCTGCTGGATTCAAACCCCTACCTAACTATGTTATGACACTACAGACGGACGCATTAGCACGGCGCGCTATTCGGATTACTGAGAGAATCCTTTTCTCCAATATACTTATAGGGTGCTGACATCATCAGAGTCTAGAAAGTGGAATGATCATCCTGTGGTGTGTTTTCCCAGTTGCCAAAAGGGATGTTTCTTTCATACACACTTACACACACACTTACCCCCCTTCACACACACTTGCCACCTGCTGGATTCAAACCCCTACCTAACTATGTTATGACACTACAGACGGACAATTAGCACGGCGCGCTATTCGGATTACTGAGAGAATCCTTTTCTCCAATATACTTATAGGGTGCTTACATGATCAGTGTCTAGAAAGGGGATGAGCATCCTCTGGTGTGTTTTCACATTTGCTAGGGGTAACATTTGGACCAAGTGTGTGAGCATGCCCAGTTCAGCCTTCCCGTGGCATGTTGTGTGAAAGATGTCTCATTTATCTAAGTGTGTGAGCATGCCCAGTGTGGGCTTTACATATGTTGAACTCTGCAGCCCATCACATTTGTGGATGAGTGTGACCTTCAACAAATACCTGCAGTTTATGGTTGTGTGTTCTGTGCCATGTTGTGTAGTTACTGTCCAATGCTTTTGTGTGAACAAAACAGGGAGTATACTGTGCCTGCAGGTTTTGCATGGGATACTTTGCACACAATTGTCAACATCCGTTCATACTGACCTAACACTGTAGCACTGTCTAGTGTAGTGTTTCAGTACTTTCACTGTGGTGGTCAGTATCCTGGGCTTTAGTCCTATCACTGCTTTACATTTCCATAGTGTGCACAACAGCCTGGTTAGGGTCCAGTTGTGCACATCTGCACAAAGGCAGTGCCTCTACAGACCCTGTTAATTGCTGCCCCATAAGCTTAACAAGTGTAGTCTGCAAATCTATGGAAAGGATCATAATTGAGCTCATAAACAAAGATATAGGGACATGCAGACATTGTACCCATCCCATTTTGGCTTGGTCAGGGGCAGATCATGCCTTTTGTACTGGGTTGACATCTTCAAATTGGTCACTTAGGCCATTGTTGGGGAAAGGCAGTCCATACAGCCTACCTTGGCCTTGCAAACACTTTCAACACAATACCCCACTCAGGTATTGTGGAAAACCCTAACAACTGAAATGTAAACCCATATGTCACAAGATGGGTTGCAAACTGGCTTAAGGACGGGACCCACAGGGTTAGAGTTGCTGGCACTATGTTAGACTCCAGGCTGGTCACAGGTGGTGTCACACAGGGCTCAGTCCTTGGCCCCCATTGTTTGTCATGTACTTCCCAGAAGTACAAGCCAACATGGGAGGACTTTGGATGACAATGTTAGCAGATGACTGCACACTGGGCACCATAGTGGACAGTGCATCACACACAGATATCCTTCAGAAGGGACTCACAGTAACTGATAGCTGGTGCCAGGGCCATGGCCTGAAGTCAGAGTGCACAACATGTGTAGACATACCCTTCAGGAAAAGCAAGGTGACCCCAAGCTACCATATAGGTGGCAATCCTCTAAGCACAGAGGAGGTTATCATGGACCTGGGGACCCAGGTTAACAGTCGCCATTCTTCTGAGACTCACACTGCTAAAGTGGCTAGGAAGACCTTCTACATTGCCCACCTGATCAGGATGGGATTCACATCCAGATCTAGTGGGTCATTGTTCCCCTGTACTCTTCACTTATCAGACCGGTGATCGAGTCAATGCCCTATTCTGGCTGTAGGTCCCACAACAGCTGCAGCAATAGGAGACACCCGAGCTGTGCCCCACCTAAAGGATCAAGGAACCCCAACAGCTGTCATATGCTGCCAGATTGAAGACACTCACACTCTATTCACTCACATACCGTCTGCTTAGAGGTGACATGTGCCTGACATGCGAGGCCATGTCCAAACAGAGATTAATGGACATGCTCCACCTCAGACTCAGAAGATCCACCTGAACCACTAGTGCAGGTGACTTACACCTTAGCAGGGATGTATGTTGGACATGTTGGAGGGATGGAGTTATCACTCGGAGACTCCCTATGCTGTGGAATACAATCCTGGTCCATTTGAGGCAGAGCACCTTGCTGGCTGTGTTCAAGAGGTATCTTGACCTAATGCTAGTCGGAGAATGTGTTTGTCCATCAACACATTGTAAGCGTAGTTTGCCATGTCATATGTCTTGTTTAGTATACTGTGCCTCTGTCTACCTGTGACATAACATTGATACCCAGGGTAAACCTCCAATCTCCCATCCACTCATTAGGATTCCTGTTGAGGGACTCAACCAGTGTCTCTATGGACAACCTGTACTGGTAGTTTACTCATGTGTGGGGTGGCTTCTGTGTTTTGGATAATGCAGTACAGCCTGTCCTATATATGTCAGTGCTGGGGTTCAGGTCCCTCATGTGCATAGCTCCCTGCCATTCAGATTGTACAAGGTGCAGCATGTGCATTGATTCCAGCTTGGACATGGCTTTCTACATCAGGCACAGCTTGCATCTGGGTGGACAGCATGGCAGTGTGTGGAGCTGCACTCTGTTTAATCAGACTACACATTACATGTGTTCCAGCTCTGTCATACTCCTGGTGAGGTACTGTTGTGGACTTTACAGGTGCTGGATGTGTGTGCATGAGGTACACCCACAGGGGCTGTTGTGGTCATTTCTAATGCTGATGAAAGATAACTGCAGAACCAGAATGACCTCCCCTTAGCTAGATGTCAGACAGCATGGACCATACAATCACAACTGAAAACAGGACCCTCTCCACAAAGGGAAAGTGTCCTGTCTGGTGGACCCCAGCCATAAACAAACTGTATGACAGATGAGGATTACTAATGCAAGACAGAGCTACATCTCCAAAAGGGAAGACAGCTGTGATCAGCACTAGTAGAAAGCTACATTATCTCATAAAGACATGCAAGGTCAACTTGGGGACATAAATCACCAAAGACAATGAAGGTAACCACACTGCTTTCTTCAGTTATGTCAGACACCTGGTTGTGAACCCTCGGATATGCTCAGAGTTGGTACACAACATATATTCCAGTGACCTGACAGATATTGGCAACATTCCGGCGGACAGCTTCAGTGCGATTTACCCCTCCCTCACCCCCAAAACAAGATAGTTATCACTGCTGTATGTAACCTCACTGTCATCTTGGATGTCCATGTGAGAGCCACACTCAGCAAAGACAAGTACACAGCATCCATGGGACCTGCTGGTATCTCCAGTTGCATGCTATGTGAACTCCAGAAGGGGCTGGATCCATATATACAACTGCTATTTAACCTTAGTCTTGCTACAGGATATGTACCTGAACACTGGCATACGGCAACAGTGGTCCCACTCCACAAAGGGGATGCCTCCACAGACCATGGCAACTACCACCACACAGGCTTAACCAGCCTTGTCTGCAAAGATATGGGAGGAGTCATGGAGCTCTTACACAGACACATTACTGACCTACGGACCCTTGTTCCCACCTAGTTCAGCTTTGTACAGGGCAGATCCTGCCTTTTCCACCTTTGCACCCGAAAAGTACCTACCATGAAGATCAGGGTTCTTCAACACATGTCATATGCTTCCAGAATAGAGGAAGTCCAGCTTTGTTCAGTGTCATACCGCATACTTACAGGTGACCTATGCCTGACATACAAGACCATGTCCAATCAGGATTTGGTGGACATACTCCACTGCAAGCAATCCAAATCCACCAGAGCCATGAGAGCTGAGTATTTGAACCTCAGCACATACATGTATAGGACATGCTGGAGGGACAGAGTCATAACTCAGAGGCATCTCACACTCTAGCAGAGTATCCCAGTTCATGTTTGACAGAGTCCCTCACTGACTCTCTTCAGGAGACATCTGGACAACTGCATATGAGACGGAGGCACAGACTAGACAGAGACACAGTCATGTTATTCAATTACGTAAGGGGTCATAATGTGTCACTACTAAGTCAGAGGCACAATATTCAGAATCTATTCTGTACACTTATTACCACTATAAGGGGTGGCAATAGCCACATCACTATGGCTAGGCTTATACATGCACTAGGGCAGATAGCCTAGTAGTACACTATGACACTATGAAACACCGGTGTATGTGTAGCTATTGTCAATCAAACAGTATGATGTGGCTTGGGGGCTTGATATCTCCCTGTATTCCAACATTGTTTTGTCTATTCCTTCTAGCATGTCTAGGGATCAGTTGCTAGTGTCCTCTCCTGCTCAGCTGGTGAACCTGGGAATATTGAGGCACTGTTACAGTTGCCTCATGTACACTGACAACCCTCTCCTTCTGCCATAAAACACACATACATGTGAGAGATGCAACTATATAGCCAAAGTGGAGGCTGAGCTCTCTCAACATAGGACTAGCAAGACCAGAGGAAAGGTGAAGGTAACCACACACACATCTTTAATCCAGTCTCACATGGCACTGTCACAACTTAAGATCATACACATAGACACACAGAGACACTCGGAGGCTCTGATCAGAAGTCTACCAGAATGGCGGTGGCCACCACAGCAGACACTCACACAACTGCCTCCACAGGGCACAGCACATGCAACACATTGACCACAGAGTCGGTGTGCCAAACAGTCACAGCCCTTAAGGCCAAACACAATGCCAGACACACTTGTCATAGGTGACTCCATAGTCAGACACACTGATGTCCCACTCATCAGATCAGGTACAGAGGAGGTCACAGTAAGCTGCCTATCAGGCACTGGAATCCACCACATAATGCAAGCACTCAGGTCACTAAACTGCAAGTACAGGTCTGACCCAGTCATAATCCATGCTGGTGTGAACGACCTGAGATGTACCTCCCTGGACTACATGGAAAGAGACATAGAGGATCCCCCTGATTATGTAGGCCAGGCAGGTATGACCCTGACCTTCGGCAGTATCCTACCTTCACCAAGTATGATGCCACATAAACAGAGACAAGATGATCAGCTGTAGTATTTTGCTTAGACTATGGTGTCATTCTAAGGGGGTCCAATGTCTGTCTGCCTGGGATGACATGCTGGACAGGCCACGGTGATTTGCAAGGGATGGCTTGCACCTGTCACCCCTGGGCTTCCGGATTTCAGATGATGCTTTGCCACCCCCATTGTGCCTTTTTTATGCAAGATTCAGATTCTACACCTACCACCCTAGAACACAGTAAAGGAAAGACACTAAGGCTAATGCTGCTCAATGCCCAAGGTCTCTACCTCAAGCTGCACACACTCTATGCCCTTCTCAGTATGTAGCACATTGATGTCTGTGCTGTGCCTGAAACCTGGTTCACAGCTTCTGACAGCACCCTGGCACTATCGGGTGTTACCTCATATCATGCATTCCGGCACCAGCATCCCGACAACACCAAGAAGGATGGTGGGTGTCCATATTCATCAAGGACACCCTCACCTCATGGTTGGTGGCAACACACGATGCATCGGAGACCATCCAGGTGCCAGTGACCATAGGCAAGACTGCTCTGCAGTTTGCAGCATGTTACATGCCACCCGCTCAAACTCAGGTACCTCACACAGCTATCCTGCAAACACTGAAGGGGATAAATGTATCTCCAAACACCATCCTACTGGGTGATTCCAACTATCCACATATAGACTGGGATCACTAATCATGCCACAACACTCTAACACAAAGGTGCCAAGAGTTCATACACTGAAATGCCATGGAACAACTGGTCCCAATCCCCTCAAGTGGAGGCAACATACTAGAACACATCATCACGAACATGGGGTCACACTGTTCAACACCAGACATATACCCATCATTGGTGAGATCAGATCATGGACTACTCTCAGTGGGAGTCCACATCCCACCCACACCCCAGATGGGAAAAGAAACGGTGAAGACCTTCTGAAATGCCGACTTCACATTTCTGAGGACTGGTGTGGTCTCTTTCAAGGCCCCCAGGCCAGCAGACACCATTACCCAAGCCACTGTATCACTTAGAAATGCCTTCTACCAGCACCTCCAGGACTGCATGGTTCAGGCAATCCCAAATAATAATGACTCTTTGTACCACAGGCAAGCATCCAGTCTGGTGGACCCTAGCCATAAACAAGCTGTACAACACAAGGAAGGAGCTACTACAAGATAGAGCGTAATCCGTGGGGGAAGACACCCTGCTCATTGTGAGTAAAACACTGGGTTCCCCATACAATCATCCGAGGCATGTTTTGAGAGTAAACCCACTCAGGACTCCAGGGACAATCATGAGGCCTTTTTACCTATGTTTGAAACCTGGGAGGAAACTCCCAGATATGCTCAGACTTAGTTCAGAATAATGTTGATATCACTGCACCTACAGACATTGGCAACATACTGGCTGACAGGTTCAGTGCAGATTTCTCCCCTCCCCAACTGGGGGTATGTACACCAGAGGATTGTAGCCCCCAAACATCTCCACTGCTGGGGTGGGAACTGCTCAATCCAAGGCAGAAAACACTTTATCCATGGGACCAGATGGTGTCCCCAGTTGTGTGCTCCATGAACTCAATGAGTAATTACACCCGCAGTTAGGGCAGCTGTTTAATCTTAGCCTCACCTCAGGATATGTTCCCAAGGAGTGGCATACAGCAATGGTGGACCCACTTCACAAAGGAGGTGCCTCCACCAACCCCAGAAACTACCATCCCATCAGCTTGACAAGCCTGTTCTGCTAAGCTATGGAGAGGATCATAATGGGAATTCTAAATGAAGACATAGGGGACTTGCAGACATTGGATCCAATCCAGTTTGGCTTTGTCAAGGGCAGATCATGCCTTTTAAACTTGGTTGACTTTTACAACACACTCACCCAGGCCATTGGCGTGGGCAAGGCAGTCCACACAGCCTACCTTGACCTGGCAAAGGCTTTCGACACAATACCCCACTCAGGTATCATTGAAAACATCACCAGCTTAATTGGGAACCCATACATCACAGCATGGGTTGCAAACTGCCTAAGTGACGGAACACACAGGGTCAAAGTTGCTGGTGCCAGTTCACACTCCAGAGCTGTCACAAGTGGTGTCCCACAGGGCTCAGTCCTGGGCCCACATTTGTTCAGTATCTACTTTTCAGAAGTACGAGCAAACACAGGAGGATTATGGCTGACAAAGTTTGAAGATGACTGCAAACTGGGAAGCATAGTTGGAAACCCATCTGACACAGACATCCTTCAGAAGGGTCTCATAGACACAGATAACTGGTGCCACGGCCATGGCCTTACATTAAACACTAAACAATGCATAGCCATACCCTTCAGGAAGAACAAGGTTACCACTACTTCCCATCTAGGTGGCAATCCTCTAAGCACAACGTAGGTTATCAGGGACCTGGGCACCCAGGTTGACAGTGACCTTTGCTTGACACTCACATTGCCAGGGTAGTTTGGAAGGCCTTCTACATTGGCCACCTCATCATGCAGTGATTCACATCTAGATCAAGGGAGGTCATCGTTCCCCTGTACTCATCACACCAATGATTGCATACACTGCCCCATTCAGATTGGATGGGCCCACAAATTCCTCAACAGGAGGTGAAAGGGTCTCAAACATATTTCTTATGCTGCCCGACTGAAGGAATTCCAGCTGTATTCAGTCACTTACTGACTGCTCAGAGGTGACCTGTGCCTGACATACAAGGCTATGTCCAACCCAGAATTTATGAACATGCTTCACCTCAAGACCTCTACATCCATCAGAACTACAAGTGCAGGAGACCTAAACCTCAACACAGATATTAATAGGATGTGCCTGGAATGTCAGATTCATCACCCAGAGAGTCCATATGCTGTGGAACAACATCCTGGTACATGTGGGGCTGAGCACCTCACTGGCTTTGTTCAAGTGAGATCTTGACCAATGGATGGGAGATTGCAGGTATACCCCAGGGATAACCTCAGTATCACTGCTTGACAGAGGCACAGCAAAATAATGGGCATATTATCCATCAACTTGCAGGGGTGGCAGAAGCCACAAAACTCTGGGCTAGGCTTATTAATGCCCTAGGGCAGATAGCCTAGTATGAACCTATGGACATAGGCCTGGGGCAGTTCCTGCTATTAGGACAGTGGTCTGCAGCAGGCTATATAGTAGTAGTCGGTTTTAGCCATTGGCTTTTGACCATGGCTATTCCATGTTGCTTCTTGTTGTGGTGCAAACATGGGTGTGTGGTTATCCATGCTATTTATTGCTAGTCACCCTCATTTTGTATCTTGTTCCATGTTTTTGCACATGTACATCACTGTATGACGTGCAGCTGTTTCCAGGGTCATATGCGTGGATATGGATGTTAGTTGGGGTCCTCAGGTGTGCATATTGTACATGATATTACATTACTTAACACATGGCATTCATGCCTCAGGTGGTGCTGCAGGGCCACCTCTGTCGGATACACATACTACACTCCCTGTACATTTGGAAGCAGGTTGTGTCATGTTAGGCATCCCTGTTACTGTATGAGTGAGTCAGAGCAGGTATCAGTCCCAGTGTTCCTACTGACCAAGCGTATGTGCTATCGTTGCCTCTTTGCCAAGGCCAGGGCAAACTGGGCACGCCTCCTTCTGCCTACTGGGACAAGGTCAGGTTGCTCCTCCTCCGAGTCACGCCCTGCCTGTGGTGGCCTTGGCAATGGGGGGGGGATGTTTGGCCCAGCCCTGTGCTGGTCCTGCTGCAGCTGTTTCCGCGGGATCATATTATGTAGCATAGCACATATCATGATCATTTGGGTACATGTAGTTGGTGTGTACTGCAAAGCTCCACCAGATGTGTCCAGACACCGGAACCGTGACTTGAGCAGCCCAAACACACGCTCTATGATATTACGTGTTTGTGCGTGTGCCTCATTATGGCGTTCCTGTTCAGGTGTGTGTGCATTTCTGATGGGTGTCATCAGCCACGGCTGAAGTGCATAACCTGCATCCCCCACTAGGTGTCCGTGTGGGAAGTCCCCATTGGCAAATGATTGGTACAGCTGCGTCAGATGCCAGATGTAGGAATCGTGGTAGCTCCCAGGGCAGCCAGCACACACATTCATTATTATGCCCTGGGCATCACACACGACCTGGCAGTTGATGGAGGGGTATCCCTTGCGGTTAATGTAGACTCTACCCCGCTCACCGGCTGGTGCTTTGATGCGTATGTGCGTGCAGTCTATTGCACCCAGCACCTCAGGGTATCCCGCTATTTGCTGGAAGAGACGCATATTGCTGGCCACAACCTCACGGTCATTAGGGACATATATATGATCACTGACATGTGGTGACATGGCATCCAGGAACTTGTGCAGTACCCTGGAGGCTGATGCCTGTGATATCCCCATCATATCGCCAGTTGGTCTCTGGAAGGTACCTGTTGCTAGTATTCTTAGGCCAACACATACCTTGGTTTCCACTGGGATGGGTTGCCCTCTGTTGGTTCTGTGTGTGAGGTGTGGCCTGCACAGCTCAACAATCTGCTGCAGGAGCTCTCTGTCCACTCTATAGCGCTCTACTATCTCCAGCTCATGTAACCCATGGTAGGTGACCCTGGGCCTGTATACTCTTCTCCTTCTCCTCACTCTGGGTTGTCTGTCAGCATCTGCATTATCACCACCCTCAGCAATTCGCCTATGTCTGATTATAACAGCTATGGCAGCCCCTAGCATTTCTGCTCTGAGTTCAGCTTTTTTCAGTTTTCAATTCTGATAGCTTACTTTCTTGCAGTATCTGTTGTGAGAAACAGCCTGCACTGCTCTTTGCAGTGTTTTAAGTGCTGGGTTGGGCTTCGAGTCTGTCTGCATAATTGCCTGCTTCCAATTGTTTCCACCAATTAACTCCAGCAGTATTCCCTGGCAGTTTCCCTGTATTTTGGTTGTTTCCTGTTTCCTCTCTGTTTCCTGAAGGGGAGTAATGTGCACACCAGCTTAAACACGCTCACAGTCACTTAAACGCGCTCACACATCCCTACACGGTGTTACACGCGCGCACACATCCTTACACGGTGTTAGCTAGGCTGATTCATGCTAAAACGCGCACACTGCCTTACACACGCACGCCAGCAAACCGTTGTAAACAGTTTGCAACACGCTCCCACATGTTGAACCTGCCTTACACGCGGCGCTGCAAGATGCACGTATATCAGGAAACTTGGAGTGTAGGGATAGCGTATACCCTCAATTTCTTGACTTTCCTAGTGTTCTGTTGAGACACACCTCCCTCCCTGATGTCTGTCTGTCATCTGTTACCTTACATTGCCCTCCAATCTGGTACATTTCTTTCTATCCTTCCCCCCCGTGATGTCACCTACCTCTTACTCTGTTCCTCCCCCTTCTCTAAGTCTTACACTACTCAGAAAGTGCTCATTACCTATGTGGCAGTGTGATTCAGTATTGTAACCCTCATTTACATAGGATTGCCTAGTAATGCTTAGTTACATGTCTTACACGGAGCTTCCCCACCTTGACAACCACTAAACGGAGGCCATATTGTTTTTGGTCTGCAAGTCCCTCCATTGACATTTCATGTAATACATAAATCCCACAATTGTGGGTTTATAAGCTTCGGTTTTCAGTTTTAGGTAGCACACCCCGTTTGCACGGGTGTGCGCTGCAGTTAAACACATAAATCCCGTGAAAAAAAAAAAGTTATATAACTTATTTTTGCAACACTTTTTCCTGCCAATGGCCATATATTTGGCCATTGGCATGCTTAATTAAACATATGCACCCTTTATTTGGAGCCGACATAGCTCCGTTTTTAATTTTGCAGAAATGTACTCAAGTTGTCAGCTGAGTACATTTCTGCAGCTAACACGTCCGTTACACGGACTGGTTTCTGCTTCGTGGATCGCTCAAATACCTCATTTGCATATCTTTGAGCTGTAAATGAGGTATTGAGCATTTCCACGCCCAGTCCGTGTAAGAGACGTGTTAGCTGTCTCTTACACGGAGATTTGGGCTGTTCCTGAATCAGGAGGCTTACACGGAGGCTTACACTACTCTTGAACTCCGTGTAAGCCTTCCTGAATCTGGCCCCTTATCTTTCCCATGTCCATATTTCTTCTTCAGCTGTCCCAAGATGTTCCTTCTTCTCCTTACTTTGGGGACTCGCGCCATCATTATGCGATGTAACCTGTGTTAGACCCTTGACACCAAATACTTCACTTTACAGGCACTCCATAACTTCAATTTCTATTTTTTTTAACTTCTACTTTACTAATCTTCTTTTCTACATTCCCTCTTTTTGATATCTGTTGTTATGAAATTTTCCATATCCGGATGCCTTTGCCTGTATTTCTCTTCAAATATATTTGGGGCTGCCTTATTTATTCATTTGGCTTTCTCCTTTGCATAAATATTGGACCATATCAAATATATCTCTTTCCCATGACCATATTTCTTTTTTTATACTTTTCAAAAATCTCTAGGTTTTGTTGTTTATATTATCACACTTCCTCAGATGCTTTTTTTTTCCAAACAGATCAAAGTTTCTTGATCTATATACTGTTTTTCACAAATTTGTTGCATTACTGAATACAACTTTTTATTTGAAGCTTCTGACAGTTTTTCTTGTGGTAGCATTTTTCCTTCCTCTAATTTCTCTCTTAATCGTTTTGTATATCTCATGTCTGGAAATTCTCTGGGCTTTTTGCATAATAGTAACAATACATCATTTCTTTCTTATCCTCAATAGTCCACTTTATCGTCTTTATGGCTCTTGTTTGCCCTATCAGTTTTTGTGATTTTTGTGGACTACTACTTACTTTTACAACAGGGGGCCATCCTCCCCCTGGGCCTGGTGCCATTGTAGGAATATTTCTGTATTTTGAATATTCTGCACTGTCATCTTTCCCAGGCCTGGCATCAGTGTTCCTACCAGGATTGGGCACTTTTTTTTATCCTGGGTCTTGTGCACCCAGCTATCTTTTTTTTTAATTTTTAACTTACTTCTGTCCATGTTGTTGTTGTTTTTCTTTCGGCTTTTCCCAGTTAGGGGTTGCCACAGTGGAACTCCAATCCGCTAATGACTGGCAGTTCATTTTTATGGTGCTAAGGTGCCAGCCCGACGCCCGACCTTCAACGAAGGCACACCCATTCACGCATGTCTTTCGAATGCCCCTCCATGATACATGCTATATAAATACAGTCTATACATTAGTGTCATCTTGATGAGATTTTGGGAATACAAGGTCCATCTCGTGAAGGTACTCACCAAGACTTGAGGAGGAATTCAATTTCAACAATACTACCCCCTTGTTTGCTGACTTATCTCTCCATTTGGACCCATATTCTATGTGGCTGTTATTCTCTTTAAGGATCTGCATCCAAAGTCTCACTCTCTCCTTATTTCCCGAATTTCCCCCTGCTTCATCATCGTCCCTTTCCACTTTGAATTGCAGCTTTCTGCTTGTGTTATATATATGAGCCTTAATTGTGTAGCTCTAAAATATCCCTTCAAATCAGATAATCCTAAACCACTTTGTTCTACAGGAAGGATCAACTTATCCCACTGGACCCTTGCCCTTTTCCCTTTCCAGATAAAATCATTCAACTCTATTACTTTTCTCAACTTTTCCTCTTGTTGATAAAAATATGTCTGACCTATATATAAATGTAAATGGACTAAAATCATTTCACTGCTTGTTATCTTGCTATCCATATCTAAAAACAAGCAGTTCAGGTTTCTCAGTTTTTGTATTATATTTTTAGTCCTTTTTAAGAACTTTTTTAAATTATCACTTAAGACACAAGCAAACATACATTTATATAAATGAAAACAAACCACATTAACATGTTCCTGTGCCTTTTTTTTTGTATAACTATCTTTAATCCAATATTACATGAATTGCTCAATTCCTTCTACAACAGAACCCTTTTTAAACTTCACTCCTAAATACTTCAATTTAGCATGTCCCCATAAATATGGGTATTGCTGAGGCAGTTTATGAGTGGGTACATTGTTTACAGCTACAGCCTTTGTTTTATCATAATTTATTTTATATCCCCCAAAAGACTTGAAACTGAGATGTCCTTTTCTGGCTTCTTCAGGTGCAAAATAATATGATCTGCAAATAAAGCCAGCTTTCCCTGACTACCATATAAATTTGTTTGTGTCTTTCAGCTTTTCCCGGTTAGGGGTCGCCACAGCGGAACTCCGGTCTGCTAATGATTGGCAGTTGATTTTTACGTACCGGCTTGCCAGGCCTGACGCACAACCTTCAACGAAGGTACACCCATTCACACATGTCTCCACGCAGAAGACGCTCTAGCTGAGAATCGAACCGGACAGCGTCTTACTGTGAGGCGACAACGCTACCATATTAATTATATTCTTTAAATTCTGAGTCCTCTAGTTTCTTGGCCAATGGCTCTATGTATAACACAAACAAAGGGGAAAGACAACACCCCTGCCTGGTTCAACTGCTCAGGCACAACTTATCAGAAAGGAACCCTTCCACTTTTAATTTTTGCTTCCAATCCCTCATATATCCTTCGAATTGCCCTTCTTATTGTATCAGGGAATGCAAGTGCTTCCATTGCCCTACTCAAAAGTCCAAGCTTACTCTGAATGCTTTCCTTGCATCTTGACCCAACAACAGTGGTATTTTCTGACATTTTGCTTCCCTCTGGATCATCGTTGTTCTATTAATGCTGTTAAACGTTTGCCTCCTCTCCGCAAAATTAGCAATGAAACTGTAATTATGGGAGACTTAAACATTAACTGGTAAACTCTTATGACCAACTCCCCAGAAAACAGCATTAACCTTCATGGCTTCACACAGCTCATTACCACCCATACCTTGCTAAAAAAACAACAAACCCTCAAGCAGTACCCTAGACTGGATCTTATCAGAGCTCCACAACTACACTAACTCAAACACACTCCCCAACATCCTAAGTGACCACCTGCCAGCTTATACACACAGAATCCACCAACAAGATTCCAAATCTCATACCTATAAAACGGTTAGAAATCTCACCAAATACAACCAAAGACATTTAACAATATCTCAACTTCTCCTCCCTAAAAACTTTACCTCTAAATGATTCCACCCACCACTTTAACAAAGTCTTTCTTGAGTCTTAATAGCTTAGCCCCTTTGCAAACCAATGATTGAAACTAGAGCCAAATATGGAAAAACTGGCTTAAAAACAAAAGTGAAATCAACCTATTAATATACAAACAACTACGCAACAAATCTAAAAACCTAGTGATGTCCGACAAAAAAAAAATAAAACTACTTCTCTAAATAACTTACCAACCAAAACAAAAACCCAGAAAGGTTCTGGGACTTATCTCTAAACTCCTACGCCCTGGATCCACTCAAAACCCTTCACCAGCCCCTGATAAACATCCATCCAAAATAGCCAACATCTTTAACTCACATTTTACAGACATCATACTTAAACTTATAAACAATCCTACCTCTCCACAACAAAATCCCCCTGCAATTGACCTACCAAACAATCTTAGCAACATAAATAACCCTACCACACACATTAGCCATACAGTTACCACTTCCACACCTTTTACTCTACAACCTATCCCTACCTCTCTAATAAATAAGCTACTTCTTAAATTAAAATCTTGCTCCCTCTCCTCAGACAAGCTCCCATCAGAGTACCTAAAACTTGCTGAAGACTCTATTGCCTATCCAGTTAGTATAATAATTAACTAGTCCATCACTGAATCTGAAGTCTCACAAATATGGAAAGAATCTATTGTAACTCCCCTACATACAAGTGGAAATCCCAATGAACTTGCAAACTATCTTCGTATCTCTATCCTCTCCCCTTTGTCTAAAATACTTGAAAGTGCATTCACATATAACTAAAATATCTTTCAGAGAATAATCTCATTTCTCCCTCTCAACATGGTTTCCTTCAAGGACACGTACATCCACTGCACTTCTATCTTTCACAGATGCTGTAAACAGAGCCTTGGATGCTGGTCAGCTAACCTCAGTTACCTTACTGGACTTATCCAAAGCGTTTGATACAGTATCTCATCAAAAGCTAGTACAACAACTATCCACTTTGGAAAGCTGGTTTGCCAAGTACTAATGAGAAACAATGTATTCAATGGTAAAATAATCTATCACAATATCTGATAAAACTGGAGTACCCCAAGGTTCCATTCTTGGACCCAGACTTTTCAATATTTTTTATTAATAATCTCCATACTGCTTCTCTTGAAAGCAAACTTATTCAATACGCCGATGATTCCACCATAACCTCCTCCTCCAATAACCTTTAACATCTCCTAAAAATGGCTAAAACTGCTTTCTCCTCTGATGAAACTTGGTTAAATGACGTGCAATTACTGATAAAACCCCAAAAGACCAAACTGTTATTGTTCACCCCTAAACCTCTTCTGCATGACTTCAAAATATTTTCTCTAAATAACACAGAAATTGAAATTGTAACCAAAGTAAAACTACTGGGTATCACCATTGACAATATACTCACCTTTGAATACCATATACTAAACACCATTAAAAATACACATTTTAAACTTGGTAAACTCTATAGGCACAAACACTTCATGGATATCCCCACCAAAAAACACTTGCCAATACATACTTACTCCACTCCCTATTATACGGAGCTCCCATCCTAATAAACCTGCACACATCTCTCAAAAACAAACTACAATCATATTACTATAAAACTGCCAAATTTGCAACTGGCCTATCTTATAGGTTCATAGGTTGGTACTAGGGTATCGACCCTAGGGCGTATACAAGCCTAGCCTTAACAATTCCCTGGACATTTCTTCCCACAATATTTACTTCCCTGGACCCCTGTCTAGCAGGGTGACTGACATGATGCCCGGGGTGAATTTCCTATCTCCCATCCAATCGTCAAGGTTCCTTTTGAAGAGCGCCAAGGAGGCGTTCTGCTTGACATGTATGGGCAGTCTATTCCAGAGTATGGGGAGTCTCTGGGTCAGGAACCTATTCCTCCAGCATGTACTTCTTAAATTAAAATCTTGCTCCCTCTCCTCAGACAAGCTCCCTTCAGAGTACCTAAAACTTGCTGAAGACTCTATTGCCTATCCAGTTAGTATAATAATTAACTAGTCCATCACTGAATCTGAAGTCTCACAAATATGGAAAGAATCTATTGTAACTCCCCTACATACAAGTGGAAATCCCAATGAACTTGCAAACTATCTTCGTATCTCTATCCTCTCCCCTTTGTCTAAAATACTTGAAAGTGCATTCACATATAACTAAAATATCTTTCAGAGAATAATCTCATTTCTCCCTCTCAACATGGTTTCCTTCAAGGACACGTACATCCACTGCACTTCTATCTTTCACAGATGCTGTAAACAGAGCCTTGGATGCTGGTCAGCTAACCTCAGTTACCTTACTGGACTTATCCAAAGCGTTTGATACAGTATCTCATCAAAAGCTAGTACAACAACTATCCACTTTGGAAAGCTGGTTTGCCAAGTACTAATGAGAAACAATGTATTCAATGGTAAAATAATCTATCACAATATCTGATAAAACTGGAGTACCCCAAGGTTCCATTCTTGGACCCAGACTTTTCAATATTTTTTATTAATAATCTCCATACTGCTTCTCTTGAAAGCAAACTTATTCAATACGCCGATGATTCCACCATAACCTCCTCCTCCAATAACCTTTAACATCTCCTAAAAATGGCTAAAACTGCTTTCTCCTCTGATGAAACTTGGTTAAATGACGCGCAATTACTGATAAAACCCCAAAAGACCAAACTGTTATTGTTCACCCCTAAACCTCTTCTGCATGACTTCAAAATATTTTCTCTAAATAACACAGAAATTGAAATTGTAACCAAAGTAAAACTACTGGGTATCACCATTGACAATATACTCACCTTTGAATACCATATACTAAACACCATTAAAAATACACATTTTAAACTTGGTAAACTCTATAGGCACAAACACTTCATGGATATCCCCACCAAAAAACACTTGCCAATACATACTTACTCCACTCCCTATTATACGGAGCTCCCATCCTAATAAACCTGCACACATCTCTCAAAAACAAACTACAATCATATTACTATAAAACTGCCAAATTTGCAACTGGCCTATCTTATAGGTTCATAGGTTGGTACTAGGGTATCGACCCTAGGGCGTATACAAGCCTAGCCTTAACAATTCCCTGGACATTTCTTCCCACAATATTTACTTCCCTGGACCCCTGTCTAGCAGGGTGACTGACATGATGCCCGGGGTGAATTTCCTATCTCCCATCCAATCGTCAAGGTTCCTTTTGAAGAGCGCCAAGGAGGCGTTCTGCTTGACATGTATGGGCAGTCTATTCCAGAGTATGGGGAGTCTCTGGGTCAGGAACCTATTCCTCCAGCATGTTTTTTTCATTGTGATGACAAGGTTTAGATCCCTGGAGAATGTGGCTCTGAGGGATTGGGATTTCTTTAAGTGGAGCATGTCCAACAGCTCAGGGTTTGACATGGCCTTGTATGTTAAGCAGAGATCACCTCTGAGTAGACAATATGCCACAGAGTATAGCTGGAGTTTTTTTAGATGGTCAGTACAGGGCATCTGCTTTAGGCCTGTGATTCTTTTAGTGAGGTACTTCTGCGGCCTTTCCAGCTGTTGCAGATGTCTTGTGCGGTACATGCCAAACGGGGCATTGTACTCTATAATGGATCTAATAAGGGATGAGAAAGTGGGACAATGACCTCCTTTTTTCTGGATGAAAAGCCCTTAGTGATGAGGTGTGCCACATAGAAGGATTTCCTGACTGATGTGGTTATCGAAGGTGAGACCACTGTCCACCTGTGTCCCTAAGTCTCTCATCACACTTTCGGTGTTTAGTGTACTTCCACCTATGTGGTAATTCATGGATACATGGTTTTTCACAAAGGGGATAACTATACATTTCTTGGCCTTAAGCTTGAGCCCATGGCTCTGGCACCAAGCGTCTGTTTCTGTAAGGCCCTTTTGTAGAATATCCACATCATTTGGGGATTCAATAATGGTTCCCAGTTTGCAGTCATATGCAAACTTTGTTAGCCAGAGTCCCTTAGTGTTGGCCTGTACTTCAGAGAAGTAGATGCCAAACAAGAGCGGTCCCAGGACTGAACCCTGAGGTACTCCACTTGTCTGGAGCTGGATTTGGAGTTGGCTACTTTTACATCTCACACATCACTGTCATACCCTTAAGGAATTAAATTGGCCAGATTTCTCCCAATACCTTGGCTATGTACAACTAACCCAAGTTCAAAGTGATATATAAACTTGACAGTAGCCCAGCTCTAAAGCCGATCATATAGCCTTCCAACCCATCCAGAAGTCTCCACTCTAATGCCTATCATACAACCTTACAAGCCATCCAGAAGTCTCTGCTCCACCAATAAGCAACTCTTAGAAGTATATAAACCAAATAAATGAGCTATTTCAAAACTCAGGAATACCCTCCCCTCACGCATTAGCATCTTGGACTCCATTAGGACCTTCAAATTCACTTTAAAAAAACATCTTCTCAACACCCATATCTGTCCCTTCTTGTACCCCTAAAACTTACATACTCTACTCTGATATTTTAGCTCTTATCTCATACTATCTAATTACTTTTTCATATGTCTCTCCTCTGCTTCACTATGTCCTGTCCTCATTCCCCAAACTCAAAACTTGCACCCCCCACTATCTTCGCTGCATCCCGCACTATCTTCTCTGTATGACTAGTCTGGTACCTAACAACCTACCTCTGTTCCCAATGCTATACACATTAAAATGTTATTCTCTTCTTACTCTTAACCCACACCCTCCATCATCTCCCTCTGTATACTATCAACCCCACTACCCTCCTATCAGCTCTTCCCTCAGACATTACACTTTCTTCCCTCTGCTATTATACTTCCTCAATTTCAATAATCCTAATCTGAAACCAACTCTATAAAGCTCTAAAACTAACTGTAAAGCTACTACTCTATACAAAATAAGCCTATTTTGCATACTTCTGAATGCAGCAAGGTACTACTATTTACTGAATGAATCAATCAACCATACTAAACAAGTACATTTCTGTGTTAAAATACATCTATTTAGCTAAACAATATTTATCTGTGTCTGAATCAAAATCAAGATGTGTAATTACCTGTCATTTGTTAAATGTTTTATATTTTATATGGAGCTTTTCTCCACGGGCCTCCATTGAAAATGTGTTTCTGACTCAGACTGACTTCCCTGGTCAACAAATATCAATAAATAAATAAAAGCACATTGATCCATATGTATCAATTTTAGCAGCACCTCCGCCACTCTTTTAGCTATTACGGACAAACATTTTATAATCATGATTTATACTGAAATGGGCCTATATGAAGCTAGGTTTGATTTGTCTTTACTGTCTAAGTATTACAGCCTCCACAATTTTCTTCCAGGAAGTTGTTTTCCCTCCTTGTAAAATACTGTTAAACAAAACCTTCCAGATCTTTATCACTTTCTTCCCTCCTAGATTCCAGACTTCAATAGGAATGCCCTCTATTCCTGAAGACTTTCCTACAGGTCGATTATATGTCGCTGTTTTTATCTTATCTCCTCCTATCTTAAATGTTAATTGTTGAGCCTCATCTACCTCTAACTTTGACATAATTAAGTCTTCTATAAATATTTCCACTTGTGCTCTTTCTTGATTTCTACATTTCTATGCTTTATAGAAATTTTATAAAATTTACAAAACATCTTTAATATCAACTGGATCTCTGGCCATTTTTCTTGTTATAGGCTCACTAAGTTTGGCAACAACTTTTTCGAATTTATATTCCCTAAGTTGTTGTGCTAAAAAAAATTCTTCTCTATGGTTATCAGAAACAGTTGCTTAACGGCAATCTTTCAAAACTCATAGATATTATCCATACTCCCTTATTTTCTCCTTAGCATTTTGCAGTTGTGGCTCTTCTTGCTCTGAGAGTTTCCTCTTATTCTACAAGACTTTAACCTTTGTCAGCCCCTCTAAATAATTCTTGTTACTTTTTAACCATATCTCATTTCTACCCATTTTTAAATTCCACTTAAATTTTTTTCACACTCACTACTTATAACTTCTGAAGAAACTTCTGTCATCCCCTGATAATTCTGGAATAATTTTCACTACCCATTACTTAAATTCTTCTCTTTTTAGATAGGTGAGGAATCGCCAGTGTCTCATTTTCCTTTCACTACTCTGCATTTTATCTTTGTTGTTATAGGTGCAGGAGCTGAAATAGTTACTGGATGTGGGTCAAAACTTTCAATTAAATGCACATGTTCCTATGAAATATAATTTCTGTTTAGTCTTGTTATATTTTCCCCTACTAGATCCCCCAGATGCATTCTCACTGCTGCAAATCAAGTCCCAGTTCCCACCTATAACTAATGTTCCCTACTAAAAGTGGATTATTTCATCCCATATTTTCTAAAGCTTGATAATAGCAGTTTTAGGTGGAATATGAATACATGCCAGCGTTATGCTCCTTCCTTGCCAGTAGCCCCTTAGTACCACAAATCCACCATATTTTCCCTCTCCTATCACTATTGGAGCTCATCTACCTATTAGTATATGTACTTCCCTTTTCCTTTGTCCCTGAAATTCTGCAAAATATCCATCCCTAAATCCTCTCTTGTCAAGTTAACACGCTCTCTTCTTTTCAAATGCGCCTCCTGTAGCATTGTTTGCACTCTTCACTTCTTAATGTAATTCAGTACTCTTACCATTTTGTGTACACCTGTCAAGCCATTGATGTTCCAAAGTAATATGGATAGAATAGCCCATCATGATAAGATGTTATACCCACCGATTATATATGTCAGCTTTTTAAAAATGTCTATTTCCAGATTTTGTGTTACATGCACCCACAAATGTTTGCCAGGTTGATCCTTCATACAGTTGTTTCTGCTCATCTATATTTAAATCTGTCACACTTCACAAGACATTTTGCTTTAATGAAAACCCTCAAAAAACACCCCTGTAACCTATTAACTTAAAACAAACACACAAAACTATGCATATCTTCAAATGATGAAGTTTAACCCTCTTAAAAAGATCTGCCCCAAATCAACAGCTATAACCACAGGCATTACTTCACCTAAAACAAAGGCCATCCATGCTAAAGTGCATGTTACAGCTTGTGCTCCTACTTACACTAATTGCTGTATGTTCTTGTCTTGAATCCCCTCCCAAATGTGAAAAACAGACTGCATGCTTTCAGAAAACCTTAACTTTTAGCCTTAAAAGTGCACTGGCTATCTTTAAATATAACTAAATAATACACTGTTCTAGTTAATGCATTCAGGTATTTAGGCACCAGGAAAACCTCCATCTCTTATTAACTTCCAATCATTTCAAACTATTTTTTACTAAACTGCTTGCCATTGTACATTTTAATTTTACACTCCTAAAATTTCCAGAGCTCTCGATATTTATGTCTGGACCTGTAGTCAGCTTGTCCCCATGGAAGCATAAGAACAAAGTATAGCTGTCCCCAGATGCAGACTTCTCAACTCACACTGAACATTTATTTGTTAAAGAAAAACTTTTCATTACATTCACAGTGTTCTCTTATTTTTATAGCACACATCCTTACACAAGAAACTTATTAGATTAGACTAAGGGCATTAATCCAGACATTCACATATGCAAATGGAAGAGAAAGCATCTCAATTCTACATATGTTATAATCAGTGCACTTTTACACCTCTCCTGAAAGGAACGACTGTCCCAAATAGCTTGCCCTTATAACTTTTAATTTCACAGAAAATAAATCTCGAGAGCTCTAGAATTTTTCACTGACAGAAATGTAAAAGTAAAAGGTACAAGGGCAAGCATCTTAGTGAAAAATAAAGTTTGAAATGATTAAAAGTGACTAAGACATAGAAGTTTTCCTGGAAAGCTCACTCGGACTCAGCCAGAGCTTGCTGTGAGAGAAATGTTAGTTTGTTTTTGCTTTCTTGTGTTTTGTTTTGCTTCAGTGCCTTCTTCTATGAGGGAAAGGTTAGTTTGTTTTTGCTTTCTTATGTTTTGTATTGCTTCATTGCCTTCTTCTATTTGGTATATTGTGATTTATTTTCTTTACGCTGTGTTTTACTTGTATTTTGCTTTTAATTGCACACAAACTATGAAAGCTGCGTCTCTTGCTGGTCACACAGAAATTAAGTTTTCCTCACCCTCCCACCCTGGCACTGCTGTGTTTTTAAACAACTCTCCTTCTAGCTGCCTGCCCCTTATGTTAATTTTACCACATATCTCCTTCATTGGCTATTGAGAGTAACCACAAAATTATTATTTTGTGAAATCACCCTCCCCCTTCAACTATTTAAATTTATTGGCCATTCCACTGTATTCCATAGAACCAGAATACAAAGTGCCCACCCCTTTCCAATCTATCTTACTCTTTTAAAATTAGTGGCTCTCCACTTTGATAGCTAAAGCTCAAGTTACCCCCTCTTTCATATCTAACTGCTTAGTGCATATTGCAGCTCTTAGGATATTAACATTTTCCCATCTTATCTTTAAAAATCTGCAACATTTACTCCATGGCTACCAGTTACTGGAGAACCCACATTCTACCTCTCAGTAGTCACCTTGGGATTAGTGCTTCCGTTTTGCTTCTGGTGACAGAAGGAACACAGGGACATTATTTTCTGGAGACTGATGATCACCAAAAAGCCTAGTGACTGCTTCACAGGTGCCAACCTGGCATCTGTGCTTATAATTTGCTCCTGCTCCTGGTGAGATAAGGAGCTGAGTCCATTGTTTCCTAGTGTCCAAGTGTATTAGTTCTGGTTTAGGCACTTGGGCTTCAGGCCAGTTATTTTACATTAAGAAGGTTCGTGGTCTGCACTCTTGTGGGAGAAGAGGCTGGCCTCTGCCCTTCTGAGCTGGGAATTTCTGGTTAAAGGTTTATAGTGCCTGAATATTTGAACTGTATCTTACTGAAATTGGTACACCTTGTTTGCTCTAGCATAGACTAGATCCAGGCCTGCTGAATCTAGCTTTGTTTATATGCTTGTTGTTTGTTTGCTTGTTATTTCCCTGGAAGCTAATTCCACCTAATACGCAACTTCTCAGCGCTTCTGTGGATCACTAGTGATATCTGCATTGCTTACTGTACTTATTTCCTTGTTTCACTTGAAAGAAAGTTACTGTTTGTCGTTTTTGCATTTAGTTACTTGTGACACATTGCACTCAAGTTACCTGGCACTTGCTCACTAAAGCAATTATATAAGTCAGCACTAAAAATTAAAAGCACTACACCCTCACTCCCCACTGGCCCTTGTTTTCAATTAAGGATTTCCCAATATTATTCTAGCATGTCCAAAGGTCAGTTGTCAATCTCCTCTCCGGTCCAGCTGGTGAATCTGGGAATCTTGAGGCAATGTTATAACTGCCTCATGTACACAGACAACCCTCTCCTCCTCCCACATAACACAATTACTTGAGAGATGCAGCTATTTAGCCAAACTGGAGGCTGAGCTCTCTCAACTCAGGACTGGCAAGACCAGACAGGAGGAGAAGGCAACTACACACACCACAAAACCAGCCTCACATAATGCTACCACTCCACTGAATCAAACACATAAACACACAAAGACATACTCGAGGCTCTGAGTAAAATTTACCTAAACAGCAGAGGCCTCCAAAGCAGACACCCAAACAACTGCTACCTCAAGACACCCCACAAGCAACACATAAACCACAAAAGCAGTGTGCAAAGCAGCACAGCCCTTAAGGCCAAATACAACACCAAACATACTTGTCATAGGTGACTCCATAGTCAGACACACTGACGTCCCACTCACCAGGCTGAACAAGGAGAGGGTCACAGTAAGCTGCCTATCGGGCGCTAGAATCCGCCACATAACACAAGCACTCGGGTCACTCCACGGCAAGTACAAATATGACACGGTCATTGTCCATGCTGGTGTGAACGACCTGAGACGTACCTCCCTGGACTACATGAAAAGAGACATAGAGGAGCTCTCTGATTATGTAGCCAGGGCAGGTATGACCCTAACCCTGAGCAGTATCCTTCCTTCACCAAGAATGATGCCACAATATAGAGACAAGATGATCAGCTTTAACAATGGGCTTAATGTCTGGTGTCATTCAAAGGGGATCCAGTGTCTGTCTGCCTGGGATGACATGCTTGACAAGCCACGCTGCTTCGCAAGGGACGGCTTGCACCTGTCACCCCTGGGATTCCGGATATTGGCTAAGGCTCTTGCCACCCCCATAGTGCCTTTTTTAGGCAAGGCTCAAATTCTAAACCTACCACCCTAGAAAACAAAATGGGAAGAAACTGAGGGTAATGCTGCTCAATGCCAGAAGTCTAAATCTCAAAATGCACGCACTCGAGGCCCTTCTCAGTATGGAGAACATCGATGTCTGTGCTGTAACTGAAACCTGGTTCAAGGCTCATGAGAGCACCCCGGCACTATTAGGTTTTACCTCATATCATGCGTTCTGCCCCAAAACCCGGACCACACCACAAAAGGAGGTGTATCCATATTCATAAAGGATACCCACACCTCCAGGTTGGTGGCAACGCATCTAAGCTTCGGAAACCATCCAGGTGCAACTAACCATAGGCAAAACTGCTCTACAAATTGTAGCATGCTACAGGCCACCCTCTCAAACTCAGGAACCCCACACAGCCTTCCTGAAGACACTGGAGGGTATAAATGTATCTCCAAACACCATCATATTGGGTGACTTCAACTACCCGAATATAGACTGGGAACATTACTCAAGCCCTAACTTTCTAGCCCAACGGTTCCTGGAGTTCATAAATTCAAATGCCATGGAACAGCTAGTCACTGTTCCCACGAGAGGAGAAAATATACTAGATCTCATTGTCACAAACATGGGGACAAAATGCTCCACACCGAAGTATATCCCTCATTGGTGAGATCTGATCATAAACTAATCTCACTGGAAATCCACATCCCGCCACCACCCCAAACAAAAAAGACCACAGTGAAGAACTTCTCTAAAGCAAACTTCACACAACTCAAGACTGGTGTGGTATCCTTCAAGGCCCCTGAGCCAGTGGAAACCACAACCCAAGCTGCGGAAGCCCTTACAAATGCCTTCTATGAACACCTCCAGGACTGCATGGATCAGGCAATCCCAAATAAAACCAAGACTCTTTCCACAAAGGGCAAACGTCCAGTCTGGTGGACCCCAGCCATTAACAAACTTTACAATAAGAGGAGAAAGCTATTACATGATAGAACAAAATCCATAAAAGGGAAGTCACCCCTGATCATTATTAGTAAAAATACGAGCACTCATAAAATCAACTAAGGCCAATTTTGAGAGAAAATTGCCATGGATTCAAAGGACAATCATAAGGCCTTTTTCAGCTATGTTAGGAACCTGGGTGGAAACTCCCAGATATGCTCAGAATTAGTCCAAAATGATACAAAAATCACTGGACCCACAGACATTGCCAACATACTGGCAGACAGGTTCAGTGCAAACTTCACCCCTCTTCCCCCCTAAAGGAGAGATAACTATCCTAGCCGAGTGTAGCCTCCCAGACCTCTCAAATGCGCAGGTGAAACCTGCTCTCTAAAGCTAAAAACACAGCATCAATGGGACCGGATGGTGTCCCCGGCTGTGTGCTACACGAGCTAAATGAGGAATTAAACCCGCACATAAGGCAGCTGTTTAATCTCAGCCTTACCACAGGATACGTGCCCAAGGAGTGGCGACGGCAACTGTGGTCCCACTCCACAAAGGCGCCTCTACGGACCCTGGTAATTAACGCCCCATAAGCTTAACAAGTCTAGACTGCAAAGCTATGGAGAGGATCATAATGGAGCTCATAAACAAAGATATAGGGGACTTGCAGACATTGGACCCGACCCAGTTTGGCTTCGTCAAGGGAAGATCATGCCTTTGAACTTGGTCGACTTCTTCGAAACAGTCACCAAGGCCACTGATGAGGGAAAGGCAGTCCATACAGCCTACCTTGACCTTGCAAAGGCTTTCGACAAAAAAATACTTACCAGCTTAAATGTAAACCCATATGTCACAAGATGGGTTGCAAACTGGCTTAAGGACAGAACCCACAGGGTTAGAGTTGCTGGCGCTATGTCAGACTCCAAGCCGGTCACAAGTGGTGTCCCACAGGGCTCGGTCCTTGGCCCCCTATTGTTCGGCATCTACTTCTCAGAAGTACAGGCCAACATGGGAGGACTTTGGCTGACAAAGTTTGCAGACGACTGCAAACTGGGCGCCATAGTGGAAAGTGCATCGGACACGGATATCCTTCAGAAGGGACTCACGGAAAGAGATAGCTGGTGCCAGAGCCATGGCCTGAAGTTAAACGCCAAAAAATGTATAGTCATACCCTTCGGGAAAAACAAGCTACCATATAGGTGGCAATCCACTAAGCACAGAAGAGGTTATCAGGGACCTGGGGACCCAGGTTGACAGTGGCCTTTCTTTTGACACTCACGCTGCTAAAGTGGTTAGAAAGACCTTCTACATTGCCCACCTGATCATGAAGGGATTCACATCCAGATCTAGTGAGGTCATTGTTCCCTGTACTCTTCACTTATCAGACCAATGATCGAGTACAATGCCCCATTCAGGATGTATCTCACCCGACATCTGCAGCAATTGGAGAGACCCCAAAAGTTCCTCACCAAAAGGATAAAGGGACTCCAAAATCTGTCATATGCTGCCAGATTGAAGAAACTCCAGCTCTATTTAGTCGCATACCGTCTGCTCAGAGGTGACATGTGCCTGACATACAAGGCCATGTCCAACCCGGAATTAATGGACATGCTCCACCTCAAAAAATCCAAATCCACCAAAACCACTAGAGCAAGCGACTTAAACCTTAGCACGGATATAAATAGGACGTGCTGGAGGGATAGATTTATCACTCAGAGACTCCCTATGCTGCGGAATAAAATCCCGGTCCATGTGAGGGAGAGCACCTCGCTGACTCTGTTCAAGAGAAATCTTGACCTGTGGATGGGAGATCGTAGGTTTACCCCAGGAATCATCTCTGTGTCACTGCTGGACAGAGGCACACCAAACTAATGGGCACAGTATTTTTTCATATAAGGGGTGGCGTAAGCCACAAAAACTTGGGCTAGGCTTATAAATGCCTTAGGGCAGATAGCCTAGTATAAACCTATGAACCTATAAACCTATTTCTGGTTGGGCAGTGAGTGCTTGTGTTTGACCTTCCTGACTGGTCGGGTTGCTAATCAAAGCATCTGTCAGGAAAAGATTACAACAAGATTACAGACTCTTGCATCATCTAGGATCACCAAACAGTCTGTAGCCTGCTTCTCATCTTCGGATTGGTGCTACTATTTTGTTTCTGGTGAGAAAAGAAGCAAAGGAGCATTATATCTCAGCAGAATGAAACTATGGTGAGACCAGCACTAGTAGTAGCCAGGCAGTAGCCATTCAGGCGTCTCTCCTCTTGTCATTATTCCTGACAAGCTAATTCTTTCTTTTCAGTAAATACTTCTTGATTTGCTGCTGTCTAACTTAACATCAGAATTATCTGCCTAAATACTTCATAAATCATCAGGGTCTACTTATTAGTTTCCCTTCAAGTGTTTGGTAGTGACCTGTTAAGATGTCATTAGTTTCCCCTCAAGTGCTTGGTAGTGACCTGTTAAGACAGAGACACCCTGAGTTGACAATCTTCCTGTAAAACTACCACTGAAATTTTACCAATACCAACTTGCACACAGGAGAACTAATTTGAAGTGACAAGCACTGATCCCAGAGTTGCACACCGGACACTCCTGACATTACTTTATATTTTCACTCCAACTGTATAATCAATAAAAAAGTGTCTGTTGCCATGGATATGAACCATCTTCGTTACCACCTTTGTGGATATGGACATCCCGAGGCAATGTAGAAATTGCCTCATGCTTACTGACAACGAATTAATTCATAAACAAACTGATATGGTATGTGAGAGCTGAAGTTACACAACGTCACTGGATGCAACGCTCTCACATAAAAGTAATCCTAATATCAATAAGGTTGTCAGTATTACACATGCTGCACCCATCACACACAATTCAAAGTGGACAGACAGGCCAAAATATGCTGACGCACTTAAAATAACCTTCTTAAATCCCAAACATCTCCTAAATGAAGTACATGTAACAAATACCCTCAGCAGCCCCAAATGCACTCTTTCAAAACACCCACATCAACACATACAGTCACATTCATGGAGCGTCTTCTTCTAAGCCCATAAGGCAAGCCACCACACAACCCATCATTTTGGTCATTGGAGACTCCATTGTGAGACAAACTGATGTCCCTCTTACCAGGCTGAGTAAGGAAAAAGTCATAGCCAAGTTGTTTATCAGGGGGTTAGAATCTGCCACATTAAGCATACACTCAGGTCACTGAACCGCAAGTACCAGTATGACTCAGTCATAGTCCATGTGGGTGTAAATGACCTGAGACGTACCTCCCTAGACTATAAGAGAGACATCATGGAGCTCTCAGAATATATGTCCCCGGATGGTATGAGCCTAGCATTTTTTTTTCAAACTTCTTTATTGAATTATCACTTGTGATATGCAAATTTACATTCATATAAAAGTAATCAAACTATATTAACATAAAAAGAAGTTATGTCTTACCATAACATTCCATCTCTGTTGTCTGTCTTCATCTGCTCTTGACTTATGGGTTACAGTTCTGATCCTTGGAACTGATTCAGCCATTATAAAGCTCACGTCAGCCAAAAAAATCTCTCAAGCTGCTAGTCTACCAACAATGCACTTCTCTACATTACCTCAGACCATGGGCACTGGAACCACAGAGCCAGGGAGAGGGGGAGCCCCCCCACTTTTAATGTTGCAAGACCAGTCGGGAAATTAATGAAGTAGAGTTTTCACGCTACCGTGAATTCACATGCAGAAGTTAAACTAACTAAACTAGCTGTTCTTGTTCTCTTATTGCTCTGTGTTACAGGAGTTATGCTGCCACTGTTCTGCTGGTGCTGCCAGAGCTTTGTTCTTTTATTTGTAGGAGTTATGCTGCTCCTATATATATATATATATATATATATATATATATATATATATATATACATATATATACATATATATATGTATATATATATATATATATATATATATATATATATATATATATATATATATATATATATATATATATATATACACATATATATATATATATATATATATATATATATATATATATATATATATATATATATATATATATATATATATATATATATATATATACATATATATATATATATATATATATGTATATATATATATATATATATATATATATATATATATATATATATATACACATATATATATATATATATATATATATATGTGTGTGTGTGTGTGTGTGTATGTGCGTGCATGTACAATGTTCCAGTTAGGTATACCTGGTAGTTGGTGTTACTCAGGCTCAAACAAGAGCCTGAATTCTCTACCCATACCACCACTTGTGATTCAGAGAGTTGAGTCCATAGCTCTCAACTGTCCAGATTTTCACAGTATATTTGTCTCATACTTTTGATCTGTTCCTCTTAAAATTTGTGGTTTTCTGGCAAATCAGTGAGAACTGAATTCACTAAATAATGATAGCCCTTTAAGCTTCAGCCTTCCTATCTTTCAGGAAACACATGGTAACACATAACACTTTATTTTAGCAACTTTCTAAGATTATACAAGAAATATCTAAAATATGTCCCTGGTTTTGGGCCTTTGCCCCCCCCCCCCCCAATACATTTTGGCTTTTTCTAGACTTCTTGTGCTGTGAAGTTGAGAGATTTAGTTGAGTGTCAAGTGGATTTTACAAGGCGCTGAGAGCTTTAGGGGAAGAGAAGTTTAGTGCTACTTATGCTAAGATGTGTGCATTGTTAGTAGAACAACAGGTAGTATACCTGCTTTTGATGCAGAAGGCTGTGGGGGTTCTACTCCCACAGTATGCAGATGGATTGCTGATACTGAACTGTGTTGTACTTTAAAGGGAGTGGATGCTGTAGTCCTATGAATGTCCTCCTTTGGAGGAGTTACCTAGTAACTATGTTTCTGTTATCAGTTTGCCATCCATTTCCCATTGCAAAATGACTAGCTTATTTTTTTAATGTAGCATAGGCAATTTATTCAAGGGCAACAGGCGCTTTATCTGTAGATGAAACAATGAAATATAAAGTTGTTTGCTAGCAACAACCTCTTCATTAGTTACAGATCCCTTTAATGTGGAATAATTTAGATGACTTACTTCTGCAGAGATTTTGCATATTTATGGATATTGGTGGATTGTAATGACAGACATTTGAGTGGCCTTTTATGGTTGAAATTTTCTGAAATGGGTAGTTTTGTCATTATTGGTTCATACATTTTGTTTCATTGTTTACTACAAGACTGTTCCAAGCTACAAATTTAAAACACATTCTAAATGGTGCTGTATTATACAAGGAATATCATTTCATATAATCAGGTTAATACAATTAGGAAGGTGAATCAAAGAACTCATACATGTATGCTTGCTCACAGAATGCAGGAGATCAAAATAGGGGAAGAGACCAGTCACCAATGGAGTCCCCCAGGGTTAGGTTCTGAGACTTTTTCTGTTTGGCATATACATCTCACTGCGGGTTCAAATGGAGGTGAAGTAAGTGACTGTAATACAAGGTTTAGATCCCATGGCAGAAGAGGGTCTTTGAAAGTGGGCTTTAAGCAGATTGTGCCCTTAATAAAAACCTTACAAAGTCTGTGAGAAATTAAGGGTTGATCCCAGAAACCACTGTGGAAATTTGAAATAGTTGCTAAGATAACCATGATAGTAGAAGCAGAAGCTCCTTTACTGAAGATGACAGTTAGAAACGCCAGAATTTTCTCTACTGGTGCTGAAAAGGGATCCAGACCATTGTCAGAGGCCCAAATAGAAAATCGCCATTTACTAAGGTAGAGACTCCTAGTGGATGGTTTATGGGATGCCAACAAAAAAGTGTCATACTGGGGAAGGAATACCATTAAGCCTGTCGACTACCAGAATTTTAGAAAGCAAGCAGTAGCTTGACAGTCTGACGACTGGGATGCACTAGTCCCTGGGAGTGGGACAAGAGATCTGGACCTGGCTCCAGAATCCAAGGGCGATGTAGTAGATGAGGCCAGAGGAAGGGAAACCATATGTGTAGATGCCAATAAGGAGCAATGAGGATCACTTTCCTTCTCAACTGAGCTGCTTTCTTGAGAAAAACAGGTATCAGGGGGAAGGGGAGAGGCAGAAAAGAGACCTAAGGGCTAATCGTGGAGAACAGTGTCCCTGGGGAACTTCCCTTAAGGGGGAATTAGGGTAAAGTAGCTTCTGCACTTGTTGTTCAGGGATGAGGCAAACAGATCACAGCAAGGCTGGCCCCAGCGAAGAAAGATTTCCTTCGCTACTCTGAAGTTCAGAGACCACTTGTGAGGCATGACGATGCATCTGATTAGTTTGTCTGCAATCACATTTGAACTCCCCGGGATGCACATTGCTGTCAGAAAGCAGTTTGAAATTATAGCCCATTACCACACTCAAAGGGCTTATCGACACAATGGGTAGAACTTGGCTCCCCCCTGTTTGTTGATGTACCAGACTACTGATATGTTGTCCAAATGTATAGCTATCATCCCTTGAAGTAAGGCAGAATGAAATGCTTGCAAGGCCAGAAGTACTGCTCTTAACTCTACAACAGTGATATGCCAATTGGCCTTGGAGGGGAACTAAGTGCCTTGGACTGTATTTCAGAGATAATGCCCCCCCCCCACTCCATCTGAAAAGCATTTGTGGTCACTATGGCTTTGGGCTGAGGGGGAACAAAGGGGCAGCCTAGAAGAATCTCCTCTGAGTGCATCCACCAGGATAGGTTGTTCTTGCATCAGCTGGATATGAAAACTAAATGATTCATGGGGTGGGTTAGAATAGTCCACTGGTTTGCAATTAACCATTGGAGAAGTCTCATGTGAAATCTTGCCAATGGAATCAATGTGATCCCTGTTATGGAACCCAATGCCTGCAGAATTAGATAAGCAAGAATTTTGTTTGAGCGAAGAGGAAGGACATGGGATTGAATTTTCTGTAATCTGTGTAGTGGAAGCAATGCTATGCAAGTAATAGTTTTAAGGCACGCTCTGATAAATTCCATGTTCTGAGAAGGGGTTAGATCAGATTTTGCAAGACTGACCATTATGTCCAACTTAAGGGCTAGTTTCAGAATGTAGTCTATAGTTTGTAGAAGTAGATGCCTAGTGGGAGTGGTGAGGAGCCAGTCGTCTAAGTAAGGAAACATTCGGAATCTGTGCAGCCTCAGATGTGCTGTGAATGCTGCCATACATTTGATGAATACCCTGGAGGCTGTGGTGAGACCACAGGGCAGCACTCTGAATTGTAAATAACTGGCTCTCATTCAGAAGAGGAGAAACTTTCTCAAGTGTTTGTCCACCTTTATTTAGTAATACACATCTTGAAAGTCAATAGAACACATCTGATTATCTTTCCCTAAGAAGAATAGAATAGACTGAATCATGCCCATCTGGAATTTTGCTTGTTGGACAAATTTGTTTAGAATACAGAGATCCAAAATTAATCTCCGGTCCCCTGTTTTCTTTGGCATTAAAAAGAATCTTGAGTAAAAAAACGGATCCTAATTGATCTGGTTCCACTTCTTGGATGACTCTTTTTCTAGCCGCTTTTGCATTTCTACTGCTGCTTGAACCTTCTGACTGGGTAGAATGTCTGGGAGTCTTGCAGGTGTTCTCAGATAAAAGGTGAAGGGAATTAGATAGCCTCTGGAAATGATCCTTCACACCCAGACACCAGTAGTGGTGTGTTGTCAGGTGTTAGGGTGTAAGGAAAATCTTCTCTGACTGCTTCCAGAGGTAAGCATCAGGCCCCTCTTCAGGAGCACTGATAGGGTTGACCAGAGAACAAATCCCTGGAACCCTGATTCTTTGGACCACCCCTGCCTCTGGGACGTCTTCCACTATAATTCCCCCCTCTGCCCCGAGAGGAGTCCAAGTCACGTGTGTACTGGAAAGGCTTCTGGGATTTCTTGAACCACATCTTACTACTCCTTTGATTCCTGGAATAGGATTGTTGAGTGGAAAAACATACTTCCACAGCAGACAAGGTCTTTCCATCCTTTTCACACCAGGACAGAGTTTCCTTTACTTTGGGACTAAATAAGGAGGACCTGTCAAAGGGGGCACTGACAAAGGAAGACTTGAATGGTTCTGCAAACTCGCACAGGTGCATCCAAGCATGTCTCTGAATTTCAACTCCTGAAGCTGCTGACCTGCTCACCCCTTCGGCCGCATGTGCAGTGAGCCTCATGGATGAGTTTGAGATTGACTCCAGGGTAGCTAGTTGGGAGGCCACTTTTTCTTAGATCCCCTCAGCAAAAGCTCCAGCCAGGGTATCTGACAGTTCCTTGACCAGATCCCTTTGGAGCCTAGTGAAGTGTGCCAAGAAGTTCAAGGACCTGATGGAGAAGGTTTATGATGCATAGACCTGCTTTCCAAATTTGTCCAATGCCCTGGACACTTGGTTGGGGGAATGGACAGTAGAACTTTCCTTGGCTAGTTCTTTTTGTGGTAGTCGCTACCACCATGGCATCTACTACCAGGCCTTTAGCCCAATGTGGTTGATCTTTGGGAGTAGTAAGGATTTTTTCAGGTCTCCAAGGGGACTGGTTCCACAGAATCAGGAGCCTTCCAAGCCCGCTGAGCAATTAGTTTAATTAAATCGTCAGAGGGTGGGGTCACCCAGGAGGTAGATGGGCATGCACCAAAGGCCTCAATTACACAGATTCCTCCAAATATGAGTTTATGGACTTCCAACCACACATTGGTCTCACCTATCCCATGGCTGATAATTGTACATTAGCCCTAGTGAGAATAAATATGATCATACTATAGATAATTTGAGGGAGCCCATGTAAGGGATGCAGCATTTAGGAACTGCTTCTATCCATTAGTGACATGGAGTACATTTTCTATTACCCATCCTTAGATCCAAGTTGCATTTGAATATAGACAGGCATGAGCTTTGTTTTACTTGAATGGATAGTCTGTTCTGGAACAGTGGTAGCCTCTGTAACAGATATCCGTCTCTCCACAACATTCAGTTTAGATAACTGGACTGAATATTTCTGATGCCATTTGACTTGCTGATGTTCAGTAGGTCCATCTGTATTAGGTCGGGGGATGCATTGTATGCCAGACATGTCACCTTTAAGCCACTGTCTAGGATACTGAGTATAGTGATGAATCTTTGAGGTGGTCCATGCAAGACCTATTGTTTAGGGCCTGTATCTTTTTAGTAAGGTATCTATGTGTGTATTCCAATTGTTGCATGGGTCTGGACAGATACATGCCAAAGTGGGCATTATACAAAATGATTGACCTAATGAAGGCTTTGTAAAGGGGGCCAATAACATCTCTAAATCTAGTCACAATCGGTTTGTTTATAAGCTGTGCAATATAGAAAGGCTTTCTTATGAGTCTGGGCATATGTTGGTCAAATGTTAGGTCACTGTACACACAAGTTCCCAAATGCCAAACAGCTGGGTCACTTCTCAGTGGGCATTGTCAATTTGGCAGTTCCCTGGAGTAGATGACTTCCCAAAGGATATGATAATTTATTTATTGGAGTTTAGTTTCGGTTCATGATTCTGGCACCAGTTACTGTTTGGTACAAACCTTCCTGCATGATGGTTAAGTCATTTGGGGATTCAGTAACTGCTCCTAGCTTGCAGTCATCTCAAACTTAGTCGGCCAAAGCACTTTGGTATTTCCTTTTATTTTTGAGATGTATATGTATATATGTATATTCCTTTTTTAATGGCAGCTTCTGTTCTAGATTCTATTAAAGACTCTACCAGTGCTGGACTTTAGTTTAGGACCCCTCTATTTTTTTCTCTTTCTCTATACTCTGATATCAATCCCTGATAGGGAAGGCAATCTGTAACCTGCAGTCCAAATAAATTATTGGCGTCTTCCCATTCTATCATCTTTCCCTCTCTAGTTATTTGCTCCCAATACCTTGGTTCCTTTGCCAGTTTTCTCCAATAAATTCTGGCCCCCTCTTGCCTATTGTCTGTATTCCTAATTGCAGTCATCCCTATTGGCAGAATCTCCTTTCTCCATTCCCGTGTTGGTTTAGTTCTTAGAATACTTTCTGCTACTTTATGGATATCACATGCTGCATGATTATTGTTATTCTCTTTAAAGGCCTGCATCCAAAATCCCAGTCTCTCCTTGTTTCTTGAGCTCCCAGTGTTTCATCATCATCCCTTTCCACTTTGAATTATAGTTTTCTGCTTGTGCTATGTATATGAGTCTTACCTGTGTAGCTCGGAAAGACCCCTTTAAATTGAGTAACCCAAATCCGTCTTGCTCTACTGGAAGAATCAGCTTATCCCTCTTGACTCTTGCTGTCTTCCCCTCCCAAATAAAAGTCCTTCAGCTCTTTATTAATTGCTACCCACAACTTCTCCTCTGGTTGATAAAAATACGTCTGACCTGTGTATAAGACCTAAAGGAACTAAAAACATTTTAACTGTTTGTATCTTACTATCAATATCCACATAAACGTTTATTTTCTCAGTTTTTGTATTATCATTTCAGTCTCTTACCACATATCCTGAGCTGCCACACTAGAATCACTTTTAATCCATACTCCTAAATATTTCATTTTATCATGTCCCCATAAATATAACCCGTTCATGTGTGAGTACATAGTTTACTGCTATTGCCTTTGTTTTAGCTTCATTAATTTTGTATCCCAAAAAGATATGAAACTGTCACAAAATGTTCCACAACACTGTAATATCTTTTTCTGGTTTTGTCAGGTTAAAAAATATCATTTGCAAATAAAGCCAGCTTTTCTTACTATCATACCAATTATATTCTTGAATTTCTGAGTCCCTTATTTTTGCTTCCAATGGTTCTAAATATAATGCAAATAATAAAGGGGAAAGGGAACACCTCTGCCTGGTTCCTCTGCTCAAGCAGAAATCATCAGAGAGGATCCCACCCACTTTAATTTTCACCTCAGACCCTTCATATATTCTCCTAACCAACCTTATAATTTTTTTTCAGGAAATGCAAATGCATCCATTGCCCTGCTCCTAAAGTCCCACATCTGTCAAATCTTTCTTTGCATCAATACCCACCAACAACACTGGTATTTTCTTATATTCTGCTTCCCTCTGGATCATCAATGCTCTGTTAATGTCAAATGTTTGCCTCCCCTCCACAAAACCACAATGGTCCACACCTATCAGCTTTGTCATTACGTTTGCCATTCTTTTAGCCATTATAGACATGAACACTTTAAAATCATGGTTTAGTACTGACACGGGCCTGTATGAAGCTGGATCTGATGGATCCTTACCCTCTTTATGTATTACGGTTACCACTGCTTTCTTCTAGGATGGTGGTACTTCTCCTCTTAAGATACTATTAAACGAAACCTTCCAGATCTTTATAATTTTTTTTCGTCTTAGCCTCTAAACTCCCACAGGAATACCATCTATTCCTGGGGGCTTTCCTGTATATTAGTTATACATCACAATTGTTATCTCATCTCCTCCTATCCGGTTAGTAATTGAGCATCATCTACTTCTAACCTTGGCATATTTGATTCTTCCATAAACATTTCCATTTGTATTTTTTCTTGATTTTCATATTGATCTGCTTTATAGACTCGAATATAATTTCTGAAATATTTCTAATACCTCTACAGGATCTCGTTACTTTCTTTATTATAGGCTCCCTTAGTCTGGCAACAGCCCTTTCTACTTTGTTGCCTGAGTTGTTGCGCTTAAAGTTTTTGTGCTCTACTATTATCAAAAAACAGTTCCTTAGCAGCAATCTTTCTAAGCTCATGCATATTATCGAGGTAATCCCTTATTTTCTGCCTAGCATTCTGCATTTGATTCTCTTGTTCTGTAAGATTCCCTCTATTCTACAATATTTTAAAATTTGTCAGTCTCCCTAAATAATTTGGTATGAGCCTAGCATGAATAGCTTTTTACCTTCTCCATGGATGATGTCACAATATGAACAAAATATGACTGACTTTAATAAGTGGCTTAGTTTCTGGTGTCATTCTAAGTGGATGCAGTATTTGTCAGCATGGAATGAGATGGTCAACAGAGGACACTGCTTTGTCAGGGATTGTCTGCACCTCCCCCTCTAGACTTTTTAATATTAGCTTAAACACTGTCGCCCCATAGTGCCTTTTTTAGGCAATCCCAAACTGAAAATATTTGACGTAGCAAATCAAAACCAAGAAAATCTAAAGTTGTCACTGCTTAATGTTAGGAGTATAAACAAAAAAAACTCCACTCCCTAGAAGCTTTCTTCATTGTACAGAATGCTGATGTCTGTGTAGTCATTGAGACATGGTTTAAAGCAGCAGTCAGCATATTGGCAATGCAAGGTTATAATGCCTTCCAAACATTCATAGCAGATACTACACAGGCAGGAAGTAAAGGTGGAGGTGTCTCAATTTACATCAGAAATAAATATACCTCAAGGCTGGTCAAACAGGACAATGAACTTGAGCTGCTCTATGTTCAAGTCACCATAGGCAATATCCAATACCACTTCCTTGCAAGCTATAGGTCCCCCTCTATGAACCAGGAAACCCATAACATATATTTAAACTTATTGGAAACACTCAACATCCAACACAATACCATATTCATGGCTGACTTTAATTATCCACTACTAACTGGGAATCATATATGACACTAAAATATAGGAAATACCAGACCACTGCAGATGGTATCAAATAAAGCACCAAAGTTTAATCCACAGAAACAAATTTTTGTACTGTGGATTAAACTTTGGAGCTTTATTTAATAATATCTGCTGTGATCTGGTGTTTCCTATATTTTTCTGCAAATACTAGTTGTTTGGGAACCCAGTCTGCTCATACCACTTTGTACTTTTTATTTGATATATGACACTAAACATACAGTCACACAGATTCCTGGATTTTGTAAATACAAACTCCCTGGACTAGATTGGCAGTACACCAATCAGGGATGCAACTATACTGGATCTGGTCTTCACTAATATGGGAGAGTGCTGCACACCCCCTAGTGTAATGTCTTCTCTAGTAAGGTCAGACCACAAAATGGTCTCCTTTGAAGTAAAAATAAAACCTGGAACCCCAGCTAATCCTGGAATATTCAGGAAGTACTCTAAGGCTAACTTACAACTATTAAGTGATAATCTGGCAAAATTTCAAGCCTCCATAAACCCTGTGAACACCGGGCCCTACACAGAACTGTTCAAAGAAACCCTATACAATCATGTTAATAGCTGCATACAGGCAACTGTACCCACCAGGAAAAAGTATAGAACTAACTCAAACATGTTACCCTAGTGAAATCACAACATCCATAGGCTGTATAACAGAAGGAAAAACATCATGACAAAAATTACAGGGTGCAGCACCCATCAGGATAAAAGCACTCCCAAACTAAGCAAACAACTCAGATTACAAATAAAGTCTACCAAAGCCAAATTTGAGGTAAATTTGCCCTCCCAGGCCAAGGACAACCACAAGGCATTTTTTAACTATGTCCGCAACCTCAAAGGCAATACACAACTTTGTGCAGAGCTATCTATACTGAGACTGAAGATGCAGCAAACCAAATGGCTGACAAATTCAGCTCCAACTTTACCCTCTCTCCCCCTCAACCTTCCCTCAGGAAATACCATCAAATATAACTCCCCCTGCCATCACTAGGGAAAAGGTCCTTAATGCTCTCTCTAAAGCCAAGAACACTACATCAATGGGCCCTGGTCCCTATTAAATGAAAAAGAAGTTATGTACCTACCATAACTTTCCATGTTAGTTGTCTTCTTCTCACCTTCTTTCTTGCTGGTTGGGTTCGGAGCAGATCCTCGGCTCTGACTCGGCCATCTTCAATAGCTTGAGAGCTGTTTACTGGCTCGATGCTACCTCATATCCCATGATGCCTGGCGCTAGCTACCCAGATCTCGTTTGATAAAGCTATTCCAGACATAATTAAGGAAGAATTCTGCCCTAGTAGCCCCTTGGGCCTAGCTCTGAAGCTATCTAAGCAGAAAAATGACACCCAGAGAAGGTTCAGCCAATGAAATCTGAAAAAGGGAGCTCCTCTCAATCCACTAGGATAGGGGGATGGAGGGTGGGACGCAAGAAAGAAGGCGAGAAGAAGCCAACTAACATGGAACGTTATGGTAGGTACATAACTTCTTTATGTTAAGTTGTCTATCTCGCCTTCATTCTTGCTGGTTGGGACAGCGTCCCTAGCACCTACTATCCTGGGTGGCTCATTGGAACAAACTCTTCAGAACAGTGGAACCAAAAATCAGCTCTGTTTCTGGAGGAGATATCTAGTTTATAATGAGAGATGAAGGTATGTGGGTTAGCCCATGTAGCAGCTACACAGATAGATTCCATGGGCAACCTAGACTGGAAGGCCACCGAGGTGGCTAAGGCCCTAGTAGAGTGGCCTTTTGGTTTGATAGATAATTCTTTGTTTCTCAACTGGTAAATGAATGTAATAATGTGAGACAACCACCTAGACAAGGTTACTTTTGAGACTGGAAGGCCTTGTCTGCCCTCAGCATAGGAAAGGAAAAGTTGGTCCGACTTCCTGATGTCCTTTGTCCTATGCAAATAAAAACGAAGTTGAGTGTGAACATCCAACTGGTGTAATTTATATTCTGCCTTGTTGGGTGTGATTAGGAAAAAACACAGGAAGATCTATGGACTGATTTAAATTATTTTGCAAACAGACCTTAGGAAGGAAGGAAGGATTGGTCCATAGAGCGACCCTTTCGTTATGAAAAACTAAGTACGGAGGACGAATACATAGAGCCTGAAGCTCCGAAACACGCCTGGCAGAAGTAATGGCTACCAGAAAGAGAGTCTTCCAGGATAAAAACTTAACGGAGCAAGATACTGCAGGTTCAAAAGGTGGCAAGATTAGGGAAGCTAGTCCCAAATTTAGATCCAATGGAGGAGAGGGATCTTTCACTGGGGGCCTAAGCAGAGTGGTTCCTTTGAGGAAGGCTTTACACAGCTTATGAGACATAATGTTGTTAGAAGACAACCCAATGTGAAAATTCGAAATGGCAGCTAACTGAACCCTGATTGTATCAGAAGCGGAACCAGAATGAGAGAGTTCCGCTAAAAATTCCAAAATCTCGTGGACAGGGGCTGAAAAGGGGTTTATATTCTTAGCCTCTGCCCAGCAAGAAAAACGTTTCCACTTGCTAGCATAAGTTTTCCTAGTTGTGGATTTGTGTGATGAGATAATTTCACGCACAGAGGAGGAAATATTAGGAAGCCTGGCTAAGGTTGGAAGTGGAGCAACCAAGCTGTGAGCTGGAGTGTTTGAAGGGATCGATGCAGTCTGCCCGACTGATGAATCAGTAGATCTGGAATAAGATCCAGAATCCAAGGCTGATCGAGAAGGTAATGATGCAGGAATGGGAACCATATCTGTCGAGGCCAGTAAGGGGCAATGAGGATCATTCTGCAACCCAACGCAGTTGCTCTCTGTATCAGTTTGGGGATTAGGGGAAACGGAGGGAAAGCGTAAAGAAGTCCCTGAGGCCAATCGTGGACTACAGCGTCTCTGGGGGAGTGGCCGGGAAGTGGAAGAAGGGAGAAGAAATTGCTGCACTTGCTTTGGAAGGGTGTGGCGAAAAGGTCACAGCAAGGCTGGCCCCATTTGCGAAAGATCTGTTCTGCAATTACCTGATTCAGAGACCACGCGGGAGGCATGAGAATTGCTCTGCTGAGCCTGTCTGCGATGACGTTGGATCTCCCAGGGATGTGCGTTGTGATCAGAAAATGTTGGGAAGAGATCGCCCACTGCCAGAGTCTGAGTGCTTCTTGACACAGAGGATAGGACCTGGTTCTGCCCTGCTTGTTGATGTACCACACCACTGACATATTGTCCATTTGAATTGCAATGGTCCCGGGAGGGAGACAGTCCTGAATGGCTTGCAACGCTAAAAGCACAGCTCTCATCTCCAAGACATTTATATGCAGATGGTACTCGTGAGGCTGCCGGGTGCCTTGGACTGTCCTGCCCTGATAATGCCCCCCCCCCACCCTATCAGGGAGGCGTCCGTGGTCACTGTGGCGACTGGAGGGGGTAGCACATATGGTCTGCCCTGGGACACTGATGGGGAGACCATCCACCAAGCGAGGTGCTTCTTGCATGCTTCTGTGATCATAATCTTGTGAGATATGGGAAGCTGTTGGAAGGACCACTGTGTGAATAGGAGCCACTGGAGTATTCTCATATGAAAGCGGGCTAGGGGAACAAGAAGAATTGTTGATGCCATGGAACCCAGTGTTCGGAGGACGAACCTGACGAATCCTTTTGCATGTTAATAAAATCTGCACTTGCTGGAAAATTAGTGATACCCTGTGTGGTGGAAGGCTTGCAAACATGTTCCTTGTATTTAAATTTGCGCCTATATAAGTGATATGTTGACAGGGCGACAATGCAGATTTTTTGAAATTTATTGTGATACCTAGCCTGGAGCAAGTTTCGATAGTGTAGTCTCTGGCTTGCAGGAGGTGATGCCTGGTGGTAGCAGTGTGGAGCCAGACATCTAGATATGGAAACAACTGGAATCCCTGACGTCTCAGGTGAGCCGTAACCACTGCCATGCATTTGGTGAACACCCTGGGGGCTGTGGTGAGACCAAAGGGCAGAGCTCTGAACTGATCATGACTGGCTCCCAGCCGGAAGCGAAGGAATCTTCTGGAGCACCTGTCCATTTTGATGTGGTAGTACGCATCCTGAAGATCTATAGAGCACATCCAATTGTCGTGACCCAGGAAGGGTAGAATGGACTGTAGCGTGACCATCCAAAACTTTGTTCTTTGTACAGACCTGTTTAATCTGCTGAGATCCAGAATGGGTCTCCATTCCCCTGTCTTTTTTGGTACCAAAAAGAACCTTGAGCAAGTTCCTGATCTGAGCTGGTCTGCTGGGACTTCCTGGATGACCCTTTTGTGTAGCAGCTTTGAAATTTCTTTGGCTGCTTGGTCCCTTAGATTGGGTGGAACATCTGGAAGGGACTTGTTTGATGGTAAGGGGGGGTTGAGCAAAGGGAATTCTGTAACCTCTGGATATGATCGACTGTACCCACTTGTCTTGTGTTAGATCTTGCCAGGCTTTGGGGTACAGCGAGAGCCTTTCCCCGACTGCCTCCAGAGGTGGGCAGCCAGGCAACCCTTCAGGGATGCTGAAAGGGCTTCTCAGAGAAGGATTCTCTGCTGCCCTGGTTCTGCGGACCCCCTCTGCCATGAGGGCGGCGTCTGTTATTGTTCCCTCCTCTGCCCCTGGAGGGTAACTCACCACGTGCGTCAGGCAAGGCTCCCTGGGATTTCCGGAACCACATCTTCCCACTCTTCTGATCCTTGGGGTATGGTCTGGAAAGAGTGGAAAAACAGACTCCCACGGCAGAGAGAGTCTTGCCTTCCTGTTCACACCTGGTTAGGGTGTCCTTCACCTGTGATCCAAAAAGAACAGAACCATCAAAGGGGGTTTTGGTGAAAGACCCTCTGAAGGGTTCCGCAAAACAGCATAGCCGCATCCATGCGTGCCTCCTAAGGGCAACGCCTGTGCCTGCGGCTCTACTCGCACCATCGGCTGTATAAGAAATGAGCCTCATGGAGGAGTTAACTGAATTCAGAGTCGCCAGCTGGGAGGCTACCTTAGCTTGAGCCCCCTCAGCTGATGGATCTTGGAGGGTATCTCCAAGCTCTTTAAGGAGATCCCTCTGAAGGTGGGTGAAATGGTACAAATAATTCAGAGACCTCATAAAGAAGGTCACTGAAGCAAACATTCGCTTCCCATACCTGTCCATAGTCCTAGACTCCTTGTTAGGGGGATGGACAGATGACGAAGTTTCTGCCAACTCCTTCTTTGGGGCTGCTGCTACCACCATGGCATCAACAGGTACGCCCTTCATTAAAAACTGTTTGTCCTGAGGTGCAGTTATAAATTTAGCAGGTCTCCTGGGGGTTGATTCCACTGTGTCTGGAGCTGACCACGCCTTCCGAGCCACCACAGACATAAGTGGGTCGAAAGGCGGAGACACCCAGGAGGTGGAAGGTCGTGAACCAAACGCGTCCAGGATTACTGACTCATCCTCGGAAGGGGCTAGGGTATTCCAGTTCCCCCTCTGCTTAAGCATTTCAAGGATGCCTGAAAACGAGACATCTTCAGAGGGGGACCCTTCTGAATCCTCTAAGTCGGTTTCTAATGTGACAGACTCAGGGGAGTCAACGTGCTTCCTCTTGCACTTCCTCTTACGAGGTGGCTCCTCTGAGTGATCAGGGGAGGCCTCGGAAGAGGAAGAAACATCCAAAGGGGTGCCCTAGAGCGCTGGTTCCACACGCTTGTGGTCTGGAGGAGGGGCAGAGGCAGACGCAGGCACCATAGGGGGAGGAGCCGATGGGGTTGATCATGGGACTGACTCAGGGGCCAGCACACTCCTCATGACCTCGAAGGCGTCCCTACCCAGACGCAGAGAAGACTCCGGTTCCGAAGAAATCGGAATCCCTCTCCGCTCCAAGGGGGATGGCTCCGAAGCCGATGTAGGAGCCGAGCTCACCTGTGCCGAAGCTCCGAGGGGGAAAACGGGGTCGGACAAGGGTCCGATGCCACTTACCCCTCAGAGCCGACGAGGGAGTCCTGGTGCCCAGATCCCTCCAAGGACGGTACCATGGAAGGGATCGGAGCAGACGGAACCGAAGGAGAAGGAATCGGAGCTGATGGTTCCACGACTCGAACCCCAACGAACTCCGGCTCTGAGCTCAAGGGAGGAGTCGGAGGAGGAATATTTGCAGAAGTGGACGGAGCCGACACCTGATGAGGGGGGCTGGACAACATTTTAGCTAAGGCCTGCGATTTCAACAAATTACTGACCACTCTTTCCAAATCATGATCTGAAAGCCTAGAGGACCGAGAGGTGTGAGAGGACCTATGACTGCGCTCCGACTGGAGCAGAGGTGACCATGGAGCCGAGCATATCGACTCCAAGGAGGGAGACCTAGATCTCTTTTGACTCCCAGACGACTCCGAAGTACATGTTGGAGCCGACTGGGAGAGAGGCACATCGGTTCCGGCTGGACCCGAGGTGGATGGTAGTGCTTCACCCAACGACAGCTCAGAACTAGGAGCCAAAGACTTAGGTGGCTTGGAGGATTTCACAGGCTGAGCCTTGGCCGGTGAATCCTGGGGCTTAAGCAAACCCCGAAGGATTAACTTATTTTTGCACTCTTGCAGGACTCTTGGGCTGAATGCATGACAAACTGAACAAGAGTCCTGCAGGTGCAACGCGCCCAGACAGTAGACACAAGAAGTGTGACCATCTGTCAGAGACATCTTCTGACAGCATGAGTCACACTTCTTGAATCTGGACACTTTAGTATCCTTGGGCATGTTAACAGCAAATATCAAGGTCAAACACGCACACACACACAAAAAGAAAACAAGCTAGCAGGGATAACTAATTAACAACACAAAATTATACAGTTATCCAACAAGCACATTGAAATTAAGCAAAGTCTAAGTATACTAGACAGAAACTATTCTAAAAAGAATAACAAATCTACCTAAAAATGTTTTCTTTCTTTTTTTTTTTTTTTTTTTTAAACTAGAAAGAAAAAGAAGGTTAGCTTCTAATTTAAATGGCTACAGTGAAAGGGAAAAGAGGGGGGAGGGGAAAACTCTCTAAGTAAAATGAGTTTTCAAAAACGGGATACTACTGCTATAGGAAAGTAGTACAGCTAAAGGAAATTTTAACCCTTTTATAGTGTACCTAAATAAGTAAATAAATTTAAGTAAATATCGAAAATACAATGAAAATATACGAGCCTGAGACAGTAAGACAACCTCGCAGCTGAAGCGGCAAACGAGATCTGAGTGGCTAGCGCCAGGCATCATGGGATATGGGGTAGCATCGAGCCAGTAAACAGCTCTTGAGCTATTGAAGATGGCAGAGTAGGAGCAGAGGATCGGCTCCGAACCCAACCAGCAAGAATGAACGTGAGATAGACAACTTAACATCAAAAGTTACAAATCCCGAACTCTAACGAGCGAAATGCCACAACGCGAAGTTGCTTTTTTTTCCCATCGCAGTACAATGAAGATCGGGATATTTGCCTTTTCTTCACTGTATTGCAATCTTGCAGTTGGAATATATATTCAGTCGGGGTGGGGTAGGGGTGCAGTCTCCCACAATAACCTTTTCGAGTTGCGACATTTTCGCTCATGTGAGCGTTCGGGATTTGTAACTTTCGTTCATTTAATAGGGACTCAATGGGCCCAGACAATATCCTAAGGATGCCTTCTAAATAGCATGAAACATGACCTACCAGGCCCTCTGGAATGGCTATTTAACTTTAGCTGCCAAGCAGGCTTCTTTTCTCATGAATGGAGAGTAGCATTGGTCATCTCTCTGCACAAATGTGGGCCATCAAAAGACCCTGGAAACTATAAACCCAAATGTCTCACTAGTCTTATATGCAAAGCCATGGAAAGAATGATCATTGAAATAATCAATGATGACAGGAAAACTCCATACAGTGGACCCAACCCAATTTGGGTTCGTCAATAGCAGGTCATGCCTACTCAACCCAATAAACGTCTTTGAAAAGTTCACCAAAGAAATGGATGAGGGCAAAATGGTTCACATTGCCTACCTTGACCTGGTCAAGGCATTTGACAATACCCCAGTCAGGCACTGTTGGCACACTCAAGAGGTTAGGCACAAACCTGTATGTCACTCAGTGGACACCAGCAGGGTCACAGACAGGACCCAGGAAGCTAGAACTGGGGAGTCCACCTCTAGACAGAGGCCAAGTCACAAGCACAGTCCCTCAGGGATTCATCCTGGGACAGCTCCTTTTTGGCATTTACTTCTCTGAAGTCAAGGCCAATGGTCAATGGTCTCTGGATGACCAAATCTACAGATGATTGCAAATTAAGAGCTGTCATTGAATCCTCACCAACGCAAATGTTCTCCAGGAAGGACTGACACAAACAACTGGTGTCAGAGGCCTGGACTAAAATGAAATGCCAAGAAAAGCATAATATTTTTTGGGAAGTCATCCACTTGTGATAACTATCATATTGACAACACACCCCTAAGAGCTGACTCAGTAGTCAGGGACCTGGGAACAAACAGAGTAATCCAGCCTTTGACCATCGTGTGTCTACAGTAGTGAGGAAATCATTCTATGTTGTGCAACTTATAAATAAGGATATGGCATCTAGGTCCAAGGAAGTTAATGTTTCACTGTAATTGGCATTTATTAGACCTATCATTGAGTACAATGCCCCTTTGGTATGTACCTAAAATTGGAAAGTCTACAGAGGGCCCTCACTAAAACAAATACAAGGAAGTACATAACATGTCCTATGCAGGCTGCCTCAAGGCCCAATCCCTGTATTCTGTCTTTTACAGGCTGTTGAGGGGAGATCTATACCTGGCATACAAAGCATTGGCAGACCCCACTTTGATGGACCTCCTGCATATATACAAAACAAACAGCACCAGAATTACCTGTTCTAAAGACTTAAACCTTGCCTGTGATATAAATAGGACTTGTTGGACAGACAGGTATGTATTCTAGAGACTACTCCTTCCCTGCAACAGGCTCCTCATGCGTAAGAAGCAAAGTTCCTCCCCAACACAACTGATGTGTAACTTGGGCAACTGGATGGGGCACAGGAAATTCATCCCTGCTTTGACATCTATGTCTCCAATGGACATAGGCAGTCAGTAAATGGTTCATTTCCCAGGCCCTGCTTGTAAATGTTACATCTCCCAAGCAACTGCTTACACTTATCAAGGGTACCAGAACTTTTCAGAGATTTGGAATGCTCAGCTAGGCTTAAGGCTCTTGTGGTTGTTAGCCTAGTAAGCACCTATGATCCCTATTCCCCATCGCAACAGCCCAAGATTACAGCATATTAACTTGAACATGCTTTTGCTCAGACTTTCTCCTCTTTTTATACTGTAACGGCTATATTTCTTAAAATGAAAACAGAAAAAAGTACTTGTTTACTTTAGCATCTTTATCACATACAACAATCATTGAATTGCTTTTCTATACAACATGCAATTTATCACAAAATGTTTTATACAAATATTAGGAGCAAAAATTGCTTTACTTACAGTTACTCTTTTTCTTTTACTGTTCTTCCAAACATTAATGACATTAAGTGGGTTATATGCCTTTCAGTCCCCCCACAAGTTTAACACAGTCAACAAAAGTCCACTCTTTCAAAGCCTCTTTTTTCTTGTAAAGCCATACTTCACAAATGTGATTGATGCTTTATAGTATCACAATTACTCACTAATTTCAGTGTTGCTGGTCTCCCATCCCCAGACTCCAGTTCAAGTCCAGGGTATTACAGATTCTTCTTAGTCAACTCCTTTTTGTTCTGCCTCACAACCCTTTCCCTTTGAAACATTGAAAAAGGTTACACTGGCAAATTATCTCTACTGGCTTAGTCATCAGAAGAATGAAATGCAGAGTCCCCATCTGTTTGATGGCTCACTTTCACAGTTTCACAGTTCAATTGCTTACTTGTGCTTTCAGTTTCTCTGGTACAGTAGAAAATCTCATGTTTCCTCTGCATAACCTGTCCTTCAATGCCACCATGTTTTGAAACAGCCTTTCTTGAGCAGTCTCATATTCAAACGTTTTCATTTCAATCTCTGATTTTCACAGTTTTATCAGATCATCTATCTGATATACTCCTTCAATGTTTTATTTATTTTAACCAGCTCTGAGCACATTTGATTTATTTTTTTCTTTAAATTAATGGAACCCATCACTTGTACGAAAGTTGGAGTTTGAACTGCTTTTTGCTGAAGGATTCTTCACAGGAACTGCATTTTAATAAAACTGTCAGAATTACTAGCCCTTATCTCTCAGTTTCTTTTTCACACTGGGAGAGCTGCTGTTGATCATTGGGCAACTATCTTGAAAGTCTTGTGATCCAGTCTACTTGATAAAGATCTGATAGGCTGTTATGCAGTCTGTCTTTGCCTGTGCTATGTAATAGTAAGTGATAGTAAATATGCAGTCAAATCAGGTACATTTCAGTTCAGATGAATGTAATAATACCAGGTCTTCTTAAGCTCTGTATCAAAGCACATCAAGTAAGAAGTAGCCAACATAGTAAAGTTAACGATGAGGCAAAAGTGTGTGAGAACACACACCAAATTCACATTATTGGAGTTATGAATTTTACTATACAGGGGATTTACCCACAAACTTGCATGTCTGATTACCACAATATGATACAAGAAAAATGCATAAAATTTCATTTGTGATCCAAAACTGCCCATGTTCATAGATACTTGCCATTTGATCTGGACAGCCACTGGTCTGAATAAACCAACACAGATGAAATGTATATGGTACCCTAGACATACTAAATATTCCAGGGATGAATCTGCAATCACCCATCCAATTGCGGAGATTTGTTTTAAAGATGGCTAAGGCATTCTTTTACTTGATGTGCAAGGGCAATCTGTTTCAAAGACAGAGGACATGTTAGATTATGCATCTATAAAGTCAACAGGTCCTATTTGTTGGTGTAGGGATTAGGGACATTTCTGGCTTTGTGAAGGAGGAGGAGAGTGTAATAGGGCAGTGTCATCTGCCATGTTTTCCCCCATATTCTCAATCTTCATACTTCAGTTTCAGTTATGTGGTACTCTCAAAGCTTAGGTGCATGCTGGAGCTGGGAACGGGAAGGCCAACTTCTTCTTACTCATCAAGATACTGTACTGATTCAGTACATGGTGCAAAAGTGCACTGGCATTATGGCTCTATGTCATGCCATCTACTTTTCTCCAGTTTCTCTCTGCAGCTACCCGCAGAAACATCATTTTACAGCTGTAAAATGGCACCTAAAACGAAATCGCTCTTGGACTCAGAATAATCTTGGTCTTCCATTTCACCTAACTTAGATCTGCTACCTAAAAAACAAAACTTTACCTGGCAATTTCTTCATTATGTGGTAGCCATCATTACCTACCAACCAACTTGATCTGGGACAAGATTATTACCCCAGAACAATGGATCATTTCTGAGCTCTCTTCTATCAATAGAAATTTTAGGAAGCAATACTCATGACTCATACACATACTGACAGCAAGTTAAACCAGCTCAAATTTGACAGGGAGACCAGGTTTTGTCAGGGACAGGTTCCATCTCAAACCAGATGGGACAGCAATGCTCACAGATGAGATGGAAGAGTTAAGTCTCCACAACTACACATTTAATAAAAAGGAAGAGCAGTGTCATGGAATCAGAATAAAAAAGGTTAAGCAGTCAGGGATTAAGCAGCAGGTGATAATGAGCAGAGAATCCAACAGATAAACAAGGGAGGCCCAAAGTATGGCTTGGTAGTATTACTATGCAATGTACAGTCTTAAAAGGAAAATGAGGTAGTTTGTAAACTGTGATGCATAAGGGAAAGGTGGACATTTCTACTATTAAATAAGCATGGGCCTGTGACTAGAAGGGGTAGAAAACAGAAGTGCCAGAGTATAGGTTAAAGAATTATTATATACCAAAAGAAATAAAAAAATATACAACTTCTTCGCCCCAAACAGCAAACAAAACAAAAAATGTATATTGTCTGCCCAGTGCTTCAGCAACTATGTCTTCTAAGAAATTAGAGATCAAAATGCAAACACACACGCATACACGTACATACCAAATTCCCTAATTAAAAGAATTAATCAATTAACTAGCAAGGGCTTTCCATTTTAAATCTGCATTAACCCCAAAAGAAGTTAACTGTGAAACTTTAAAATGAATTCCCTGGTGTTAATACTTTGCCTGGGGACTTTCCCTACAGTAAGTACAATATGTACAATTTTATAGTGAATTAAATGGACAGTATTAATGGTATTAATTTTAAATGCAGGGACCAGTGTAGCTGTAACACAATGTAATTTACTTATTTAATTATTTGCCAGTGTAAAAAATTATATATATATTGGTGAATCACAAAGGAGCTCCAAAATAAATATACAAGAACATACAAGTGATGTTGAAAACAAAAATATGTAAATACTGTGGCAGAATGTGCTAGCAAATTGAATAAAGATAGTGACAATGTGCAAATAAACTTATGTACTTGGAACAAATTACTGCTGGAGATCTGTGAAAAATGTTTTATTTAAAAACAAAACTGAATTAGTTTTAAAGTTCTACACTTTTACCCCTTTTGGACTTGATGCACAGCAGAATTAGACAGCCTTGTTAGTTAATGGAATAATCATTTTAAATAGTGATTTTTCTTGGCCTTCTCTAAATGTGTGTGTGTGTGTGTGTGTGTGTGTGTGTGTGTGTGTGTGTGTGTGTGTGTGTGTGTGTGTGTGCATGCGCACGGGCATGCACGCGTGTTTGCATTTTATACTACAAGTCCTTGAAAGGTATGGTTGCTGAAGCAATGAACAGAACTATGGGTTAAAAATGATTGGGGAACAATACAGGATGAGTGGCAATCTACTTAAAGGAGAGCAATTAATATGAGGTTTGAGAGAAGAACCCCCCCCCCCATGGTGAGTAAAGAGATCAGCAAGGAAAAAAACCTAAGGTAACAGCTTTACCATTAATGTAGAGGAAGAACAGTGGGAGTACTAGTGGAGTGATACAATGTACAACCACCTCTGGGAAACAATGATAAAGGAAGACAGAATGGGGAAAAGAATAAAGGAGGTGGAGGTGGCATAGTGGTTAAAGTGCTTAACTGACAGACACAAAGTACAGGGTTTGATTCTTATCTTCAACAGAAATCGGCTATGCTTAAAATGGCCCAAAAGGGCAGCTAGCCTATTACTTCCCTGTGAACCTATAAGGAGTGGTATAAGAGAAGAGTGGAAATGCTCATTTTCAAGAATTCTACATCATGGAATAACACCACTGGCCAGTATTCATAATGATAAGGTCCCCGACAAAGTATGGAAGGAAACAGGCTGAGACAGAAGCAAATATTCTTTCCGAAACAGATTAACATATTTATTTATAAATGAATGATTTGCAAGTCTAAAATCCTGGGGGTGAATTTCAGCACACCTTCCCATTTTAACAAAATGTTACGCATAACAATTTATCTAGCTTTGTTTATTCAAGAACAGTACTGCAAACTGTGACACAGGTGGAAGGTTCCAGAACCCCAATGAAAGAAGCAATCAATCTGTTGTCTTCACCATCAGTAGACCGTCAACTCACCCAAGGGGGTTAACTTACAATAGAACAAAATGACTTGCTGTTTATTTTAAAATGACATACAAGCTTGACATTATCAGATTTGCTACAACTGTGACCCTCAACAGGATAAGAAAATTAAAAAATGGCTGGATGAAAGTTTAGCTTTAAGCTATGGAGAACAAAACAGCCTTCACCCTACTGCTGAAATTTGACTGCATTTACTAGTGGATGAAGAAAACTGCATTGAACAGCAGTCAGGACAGACTATATAAAGCCTACCAGACAGTATTAGAACTGCTGAATCTTCAGCTGTATGTGGCAAGAAATGGGCATGTTACAGGAGTTAATCAATGTATTAAAAACAGACACTGTGTGTGTGTGTGTGGGGGGGGGGGGGCAAAGTTTCAGCTAGGCAGTGCTGTGGTAATCTATAAATCTGAACAGCTATTCAGAATGCCAAACAGGAATATTCAGCTACAGTAGGGCCCACTACCGTAGCAGTGAATACTGCGGACAAAAATCTGAAGTGTATAATTTGGAATAAATAATACAATAGGTATACCATGATGCTCGCTCAACAGGAATAATAAAAAAGTGCTGCCTCTCAAATACTACTGGATTACTTTCTTCCCTCCTTACACTTCTACTTTATTCAGCAAGTCAGGAACATAAGGCTATCACTTTAAGGTGAATAGAATAGGACATCTTTTTCTGGATGTAGCAAGAAAAGTGCATGGTATACGAGATATGTATTGTAAAGAAAACAGAAGTTGAGGACACTAGGCAGGCAAACAGTAATGTGTGAATAACACAAAAAGTGGAGAATGAACAAAATAGAAATGTTTTTATAAAAAATTAAATGAGATATGCATTTGACAGCAAACAAAACATTTTCATGTATTTCTTCCTCAGGAACCATGATATAAAGGCATTTACAAACAGGGAAAATGTGAGAATGTGTCCACATTTTGCTCCATTTAATCAAAGTAAGTAAGCAAATTTTAAAAAGCTGACAAAGTACAGTCCCCAGCACTCACCTGGCATCTAAAATTCCTTCATACTCTGCAAGCTGCCTCATGAAGCTTTTGTTTGGCTGAGTGACATTTCGCTTTTCCTTCACATAGTTATAGGCTTTCTCTAAAGACCAACCAAATTCTTTCATTGCATAAGCTATGACAGTGGAAGCAGACCGACTGATACCCATTTTACAATGTACGAGGCATTTTGACTGATTTTTTCTGTCACAAAAATGAGATAATAAAAATGAGATTAGTTTAACATACCTTAAATGTAACCATTATTTCTAAATTTAAATTACAGATGCAAGCAGACTCAAATGAATACAAGTGCTGACATGATACCCCCAGATTTGCATGCCTCTCTAACTCAGTTTGCTATGCCCTTCAGAAAATGTGCAGATTCAGTGTTATGAGTAAACAATGCATGGATGCATCATTTCTCCGACTCTCAACTCTCCATGAAAGGAAAAAAAAATTCTCCCAAAACATTAACTTTTTAATTGTTCAGGTACCTCACTTATTTGATGAGTAGAACATCTCCAATAGCAGACAAGAAAGCAGCATTCAAGAATCTTTTCCCATTTACACCAAAGACTAGGAGAAAGCATGCAGAAACATGGACTTACCCAGAGCACCTTTGGCTTTTGACAGGGATCCAGAGCACTGCCTGCAGACATGAAACCAAAACTGAATAAAGCCTTGCAATTTCTGAGCAACATTGTCAGTAGTGTAAGCCCTGATGACTGGAGTAGCCATCTTAGAGGGTGGAGATTAGGAGGTAGCAGACAGTGAGCCTGCCCACCTCAGAGGAGCGGAAAGTGGTAGTTTTGCTGCTTGGGTGCCATCTAGAAGCAGGTACGCAAGATCCTGTGCACCAAGGTACTGTGGTCTGGCAACTAGTGCAGAAGCACTGTAGCCAGACCTAGTACATGGAAGTATGAACTAGGGAATCAGCACTGCAGACCCTGATAAGACACTGCATTAATCAGACGGGGGGGGGGGGTGAAGCCTACCTAAAATAAATAAAAAAGCTGTGGATGATGGACTGTGAACCCTCCATTCATTCTAGACATGAGGCTCCAGAAGGCAAACTTTCCATAGAAAGGGGTACCCTCCATCCCAGAAAAGTGATATGTTAGGAAATATGCAAGTCAGGCAGGATGTGGAATGCTTGGGTCCCTAGGTATACTTCATGGATATGGCTGGCAAGGTCCAAAAAGAGTGGTGTATTTCAATTACCACTCCCTAGTCAAAATGACTTGGTTTCCAGATACCTTTCTAATAAGGTGCAGATATCCATCTCAAATAGTTCTGCTGTACACTAACAGAATTTGGATAAAGTACAGTTGTGTAAAATCTTATTATAAAGGTAGATTCCCTTCCCTTTACTGTTGCAGTATTACATTAGGGATTCCCTGCTTAGGGCAGCCCAACATTCGGTCAATATACCAAAGCCTTAGGTTGCTTTAAGGTACGCCATACATCACACGTATTCTTGCAAAGTATAGAGCATAAAAGTGACGCCTGGACATGCCATCCACATAACTGAAGGCCCCAGTAGGAGTGCCAGTACAAGGAAAAACAAGAAGTAACCAGTGCATCCAGAAGAGAAATGGACCAGGGGGAGGAGGGAGGGAGCGCGAATACTGCAACAGTGAAGGAAAGGACATCTACTGTTATGGTAAGATTTTACACAACTGTACTATGTCCTTCCATATCACTTTTGCAGTATTCATTACATTAGGGAGAGTGCCAAAGCTCAGGAAGAAACTTGGGAGGAGGAAGGACCAGCAGAGCTCTCTAGGAAGCCACGAAGGACGGCCCTAGCAAAACCAGCTCTTGCTCTGGAGATTCCATCCAACTTGTAGTCCTTGGTAAATGTATGCAGAGAAGTCCAAGTAGCTGCCTCATAGAGTCAGTATCCAAACCCATGAAAAAAAGCACCAGAAGAAGCCACAGCTCTGGTACAAGGAGTCTTTACCAAATAAGAAAGGCTCTTACCATGAAAAGAACAACAAAAAAAAAAAAAACAGCTTTTGAAATCTAAGAAGAAATAGCTTGCTTGGATACAGCTAATCCCAAGGACCTGGGAAGAAAAAAACAAAAAGCTGATCAGATTTCCTAATAGTCTTAGACTTATCAAAATAAAACCCGAGATGTGTCTACACATCTAACATGTGCAGCACCTTCTCACTAGCAGATAGTGCAGAAGGGAAAAAAGTGGGCAAATGAATAGACTGATTAAGGGACAACTCATTCACCACCTTGGGCATAAAAGAAGGATTAGTACGCAAGAACACCCAGTCCTTATGAAACACCACAAAAGGAGGACAAGCCATAACGGCGTGAAGCTCAGACACCCATATGGCAATAATAAGGGGCAACAAAAGTACAATCTTCCAAGAGCAATACTGCAAGGAATCTGATGCAGCAGACTCAAAAGGAGCCTGAGTCAGTTTTTCCAAAACAAAAGTAAGATCCCAGGGAGGATGAACAGGCTCCCTGGGAGGCCTAATATGAAGGATGCCTTTAAGGAATTGTTTAGCTTCAAATCTAGAAGCTAAAGGGGGAGATAAAGGCAGACCAGCAGAGATAGCTGATAAGTGGACCTTAACAGAAGAATAAGCCAACCCAGCACTGAGCAATTCATAAAATAAGAAAGAAACAATGGAACATCCACCAAAAGTGGATCCAGGTTATGAGAAAGACACCAAACAGAAAACCTCTTTCATATGGATAAATAGGATTTCTTAGTATTGGGTTCCCAGGCCTCCTGCAGGACCCTAAGCACATCCTCAGAAAAAAAGATGTCTATATGGAATCAAAATCCTATCACGCACAGTGTCAGCTGAAAAGTGGACAGGTGGGGATGGATAAGAGATTCCTTGCCTTGTGTGAGTAGGTGCATCCTCAGAGGTAACTTGCGATGATTGCCCTTGGGTAAATGCAGAAGAGGAACTAATGCGGTCTTGGACAAAAGGGAGTCACCAACAAGATTTTGCGAGCATCCTGCTGAATTTTGAACAGGACCTAAGGAATGAGGGGAAGGGCAGGGAAAACAAAGAAACATTCCCTTTCAAAAAAGAGAGAGTGCATCCACCTTCCACACCAGAGGACCTAGAAGTTGTCTGTTCAGAAAGGAGGCAAATAGATCTACTTGAAGAGTGCCCCACTGGTGGACAATGTCCAGAAACACATCCCTGTGAAGCATCCATTTGTAGGATTAAGTTAAGCACCTGCTCAGAGTGTCTACCTCAATGTTTTGACCTGAGGGAATGTTAACTGCCTGAAGAGTCACTTGATGTTGCCCAACAAGATCCCATACCAGGAATGCCAACCAGCAAAGATGATAAGATCTTGTTCCTCCCTGTTTGTTTACATAACACATCACTGTGGTAATGTTTGCAAATACCTTGAGAGGCCTTGGGGAGAAAAGAGGAAGAAAAGCCCAAAGTGCCAGCAAAAGGGCTCTCATCTCTGACAGTGATGTGCTCCTTCTGTTGAAGAGGAGACCAAAACCCCTGCACCTTTAGGGAGCCAAAAGCTGCTCCCCATCCCATGTATGAATCATTGAACAGCTCCTGACATGGAAGAGGGGGATGAAAAGGGAGCCCTGGATTTAAGGACAACTGCTGGCTCCACCAGTGAAGTTCCTTCTTGAGACGAGGTAGAAGAGGAATTACAAATTCTTGGGGGCATGCATGTTGAAGCCAAGCTGACTTCAGGAACCACTGAAACTTCCTCATGTGAAGTATGGCCAGACGAAGCATAGGGATGGTGGATGTCATGAATTCCAGAGTTCTCATAAACTCCTTGGCTATAATGGAGGCCAGAGGAAAAAGAGTTTGAAAAAAAAGGAAATAAGAGTCAAAGCCTTGGAAGGAGGCAAGGATGCCAGCATAGGCACTGCCCGAATCCTGCAACCCAGAAAAACATGGTCCCAAGAAGGAGTCAGAGAAGACTTTTTGAACTTTATTGTAAACCCCAGGCTCTGAAGAAGACAGGTGGGCAAAATGGAGATTTTTCAAAAGGATGTCTGCAGAGGATGCTTGAAACAACAGGTCATGCAAGTAGGGAAATACCTGGATCCCCTGAAGCCTGCAAAAAGTAATCACAGGAACGAGGCATTGGTGAATACCACTGGGGCAGGAGAAAGGCCAAAGCAGAGAGCTGAAAATGCCAGGTACAGACAAAGAAATGCAAAAACTTCCTGAAAAGGGGATCGATCAGAATATGGAGAGACATCATATAAGCCTGAAGAAGCAAAAAAGGGAACAAAAGTTTGAAGGGACAACATTTGAAAAGTTGGCACCATCAGAAAAGTGTTTATATGAGAGAGGTCTAGAAGTGGTCTCCAAGTACCCTCTTTTTTGGGTACTAGAAACATCCTGGACTAAAACCGCCTCCCCTTTGGGATGCAGGCACCTCTTGAATAGTACCTAGAGACAAAAGGTCCCGATGCACTTTTGGGGGAAAAAGGGGAGTTGCTCCAGAGCAAGCTGAGGAATACCCATAAAAGGGGGAAGGGATTTCCACACCATGAAATACCCCTGGCGAATAATGGACAGAATGCAGGAATCCTGAGTAATCTGTATCTAAACAGGGAGAGAGACATAGAGAAAGAGGAATGGGTATCGGAAGAAATGAATAGTCAGACAGCACCTGGTTTATCTGGAAAGGAAGACTTTTGAGTAGCCTTAGCAGGAGGAGCCCACTTGCCACCCTTTATGCCCTTGGGAGGAGGGCAAGATTGCCTGTGAACAAAGGCTGACTTACTTGGGTAGTTTCTCTGAAATTTAGGAACAGGAGAAATAAGCACATTTGAGTTCCTGTAAAGCATTCCCCTCATCTTGAATTGAATTAAACAAATAAGAAGCAGCTTCCCCAAACAAGTATTTATTATCAAGAAGGGCATCCATCAACTTAGCCTTGATACCATTAGGCAATGGTTGAAGCCGAAGCCAAGAATACCTCCTGATCACTAACCCAAAAGCAGCAGCCCTAGAAGGAGCATCTGCTGCACCATAATTGCACTTGATGGAATGACAAGCCACTAGTGAGGAGATCCCTAACAGAGAAAAAGCAGACGTTTTTCCTTACAGTTTGGAAGATAAGAAATAATCTGACAAGCCTGAGATAGGAGAGCCAACACATACCTGGATAAATGGGTCTGATAATTAATAGCCCTAAAAGCCAAGGTGGCCACACAATCCCATTTAAAAAACTTCAGCATCCTAGAGACTTGTCCCCAAAAGAAATGTCTTCAAAAGTAGTATCAGGACTGGTAGATTCCTCTTCCTCTGACCCACAGTCCAAAGGAGAAGGAATTTGTGAAGAGTAAGCAAGGGATTCCTCATCAGAATCCTGTTCCCTGGGCCATTTAAGTGGAGTACAGGACAAAGGAGGAGCTGGAACAGAAACACCCTGATGAGTTTTTAATGCCATCAAAGCACTAAACAAACCAAGTGAAGGCCTGTCACTCACTCTGTGGATCCTTAGAGGCAGGAGAAACATGTTTAGTTTTGTTTTTTCTTTAATACAATGTCTGCTTTATAAACCTTGGAAGACTGTGACCCAGCATGGCATTCAATAGTAGTAGTAGGAACCTTTTCTCTGACTAAAATCTGACGAACAGCCCCTAGACCCCTTGGAAATGATCAACAGTGGTTCCCCCTGAATGTCCGAAATAGACATCCGCAAAGCCTCCTTGGACGTGCTTAAAGTCGAATCCCCTCCAGCCTTCAACCTGGCCACAGCAGAAGAATCCAATAACAAAGCCAGGTGAACCTCCGGGCATTCACTCACCTCAGGAGAAACATTCAGTGGAGGCTGAACAGCGGAGGATTCTGGCCTAGGCTTCTTAGCAGCCTTCTTCCCTGATGGCTATCCCTCTGGATAGGAAGTTCTCTCCATAGTATCTTTTGCGAGAAGTTTAAGTCACTGATTCTCAAGATACAGCAACAAAGAAGAAAGTCTACAATGCAAAGTTTTAGGTACAAAAGCCTGACAGAACAGGCAAGGCACCTAAGCAAAACAGACACTGTCTGTGGTGGTCTATATGGGGAATCAGTCTCCCACACTAGCATTTACCCTTCTTGGATGACACAAAACCCCACAAGCAACCAAAAAAATAAATAATAAAGAAACCCCAATGGGGCACTTATTTGCAACAGCTTGGAAATCAGCAATGGTAGGAGTTCAGACTGATAATCAAGAGATGGTGTTCGGACTGGCAGCAAAGAAGTTCTAAGGATGGTATGACCAGATGTCACCTTTATGCCCCACACTTTGCAAGGAGCATACATGTGATGTATGGTGTGCCTTAAAGCAACCTAAGGCTTTGGTATACTGGTCAGGCATCAGGCTGCCCGAGGCAGGGAATCCCTAATGTAATGAATACTGCAACAGTGATATGAAAGGACATCTTCATAATTCTATATGCTAATTCAGACTTCATTAAGCAGTGCTGATCACAGAAGTCACATACTTAACTTTAAATTGCTCACAGGAAATCTGCAATTACTGTAAAATATTCTGACATAAACCAGACATTATTTGATCTATTTAAAGTCTTACAAGTGTGATGCTAGGCTTAGAATGATTACAACAGTGACAGACTGTTTAATGTGGGATCACTAATGCGTGACTGCATGGTTTTTCATTCATAGATCAAGAATGCCACATCACTGTATTTTCTCCATTCCCACTACCGTGGAGATGGAGTGTTGTTGCTGAACTGGTTGTGAGAAATCCAAGATGAAGAATGCCATGAGACAGAGGCAATGAGAGAGCACTGTATGTTTTGAAAAATGTAGATCAAGAGGTGATTGAACCCAGTGAAGATGAGGAAATTGCTGCAATCTAACTGGGAGGCTAAATTATTTATTTATTTTACATTTGTGGACCGGGCTAGTCTAACTGGATATATGTCCACTTTCAGTAGAGGCCCGGGGAGAAAAGCTCAGAGAAAAAAAACAATTTTTTTATACATGGAGTCCACAAAAAAAAAAAGCAGTGGAAACACAAAAACAATTACATAAGTATGCAACTGATAGGTAAAATGTTTTAGCAACATTTATTAGGCTACACTTTGGAAAAAACATATTGTTATTTTACAGTTTGTATAAAAAAATATAACAAAAACATTTAATGCACATGAGGTTACACCGCACAGTAAGGAGGTAAAAAAATTAATTGATTCAAGTCAAACGTAGAGGATAGAGAAGTATCAGAAAAAATGTTTTTAGTTGAGAAGTATTTAGACAAAGGGAGAATAGTATGTCAGGATTGGAGCAGGGGCAGAGCCATTGTTTTTTAATGACGATTTTCAATTGTTTCTTGAAAAGGTTGGTGGAAGTAAGGGATGTTATTTCTCTTGGAAGTTTGTTCCAGGTATTGCCAACAGCATTTGAGAACAGGCAGTCTCCGGATTTGTGGTTGGATTTTATGATGGTTACTTGTAGCTTTTCAGCGGATCTTAGGGTTGGTAGATTTTTATAAGAATTGAAAAGGTTACAAAGTATGGGAGTATTTGTAGGATGATGTAAAATCTTGTGGATAAAAATGAGTTGCTGGAAAAGTAGTTGATTTTGTACTTCCAGCCATCCTAGAAGTTTAAGATTATGGCAATGGTGGGTACGGAAAGAGGCACCGGTGGCAAATTTGGCTATGTTGTTGTAGGAGGTTGCTAGTTTATTCAGATTACTTTTGGATAGGTTAGTATAGATAGGGGAGGCGTAGAGAAGGGTGGAAATGAGGTGGGTTTGGGCAATAGAAATCTTAGCTGAGGCTGTGAGAAAGGGTTAGATTCTATAAAGGAATCCAAGTTTTCTATTAACTGATTTAATAGTTGAGTTAATGTGTGTGCCAAAGTTGAGATTGTTATCTACTGTTACACCGAGGAGTTTGGTGGTGGTGTCGGGAGCAATTTCTGCGCCATTATTTGATGCCACTATGAAACTGATGGGGGGGGGGGATTCTGTGTGGGAGTAAACAGTAATAATTTAGTTTTTTTGGGTTAAGGAGGAGACACTGATGGATCCAGTTTTCCACTAAGGTAAAGACTGTTTGTGTACTAGTTTGGAGTTTTGCCGGAGAGGATGCAGCACATATCAGAGTCGAATCATCAACATATTGTATGCATGTAGTTTGGGGAAGGGAGATTTTCCAATCATTAATGAAAATAGTGAAAAGGAGTGGCCCAAGAATTGATCCTTGTGGGACTCCAAGGGTGATTGGAAGCTGAGAGGATAGGTTGTTGTTCCACAGGACTGCTTATTTTTCTGTTTTCCAGGTAGGACTTGAACCATTGTACTAATTGAGAATTAAGAGAAAGTGATTTAAATATACCTATCAATAGATGGTGGTTAACCATATCAAAGGGCTTTGAGAGGTCTATGAAAAGAGCAGAATATAGCAGGTTAGTATTCCTATTTTTATTAATGCAGTCTGTAAAGGATAGAAGAGCAGTTGTAGTACTATGGTGTGGTCTGAAGCCATGTTGGCAGACCACTAGTAGGTTATTTTGGAGGAGATGATGAAGTAATTGGTGGTGGTGGTGCTAGAGGAGAGAGAAGGGCTATGAGGCAGAAGTTTGATCATTCATTTGAGGTAGCTCCCTTATGCAAGGGGATGATACGTGAGACTTTCCAGATGGATGGGACATAAGATTCAGAAATGGTTCTGTTTATTAAGATAGAAATAGGGTAGGTAAGTACACCAGCTGTAATTTGCAGGTATTCAGCTGGGAGGAGGTCAGCTGATGGTGTACATGGGTTTAAGTTTAAGAAGCAGAGAGTGTATTAGAGATGTTGGAACAGGCTGGAGGTTAAATGTCTGGGGCAAGTTGGTTAGTGAGGGTGATTTGGTGGTGATAAGGTATTTTCTAGTGATTGGACTACTTCAGAGAAAAATTTATTAAAGGTGTCCGCAATTTGGTTGGGAGAAGTTTGAGTTAAGTTAGAGGGGGTCTGTGTTTTGGACTGTCCTGGGTGGAGTAGTTTATTGATTCCTGACCAGAACTTTTGTGGGTTTTGTTGTTGGGTCTGTTGGAATTTGAGGTAGTAGTTTTTTTTGTTAAGGAATATAGATTTTTTTAGTGGTATTACAAAGTTGTCTAAAGTTTAGGTGGTCAGTTGGGTTTTTAGTTTTTCTCCATTTGGACCAGAGTTTATTTCTTAGTCGAATGTTTAGCCTTGTGTTCTTAGAGAGTCAGGAAGCCAGTTTGTTTTTAATTCTAACAGTGCAAGTGGGAGCATGGTGATCTAGGATTTGCAAAAATGTTTTGTTAAAGTATGAAATGACTTTGTCAAGAGGTAGTTATTTTAGGGGAGACCAACTGCCAGTTTTGAGCTCAACTTGGAAGTTAACTGGGTTGAGATTTTTTTTGTTTCTGGTAGTTCTAAAAGCTATTTGATTATGAATGTGGGTCTTTTGCCTAGAAATGAAAGTAAGAGAATGGTCACTTATATCGTCGGGGAGTATACCTGTTTTATAAGCATGGGGGTTGCTATTAACTAGCATCCAATCTAAGGTGGTTTGTTTCTTGCTAGGTTTGTGGGTTCTGGTAGGGAAAGTAATGGTTTGATGGAAGCCAAAGAGATTTATATGAGTAGTTGGGTTGGCAGAGGTACAGCCATTCCAGTCAATATTAAAGTCTCCAAGGAGTATGGTTTCTTGTGGTAGGGACATGGAAAGCCAGCTAAGGGTATTTTCGAGAGTACTGATGTTATTACCTGGGGGGATATATGAGCAAATAATGTATATATAGCTTTATTTGTATTAATTTGGAGCTTAGAGGTTAAAATTTCCACGTAATTAGGTGGTGGTGGATGTATAACGAGTGATGTGACCTTCAGTTCAGATTTGAATAGTATTGCTACCCCACCACCCTTTTTATTTAGACAGTCCAGTCTGAGAATGTTATAGCCTGGTGGGACAATGTCATTGTCTTTAGTTGTGGGTTTAAGCCAAGTTTCAATAAGGCATAAGATGTCAAAGGAATAGGTGTCTAAATAGGGCATGTAGCTGGGTAATTTTGTTATTTACACTTCGTATATTGAGGTAATCTATAAGTAGAGAGTTTGGGCTTTTTGGGAGATTGACGGGAGTGGTAATATTGGCTGAAGTATTAAGGGTGGTAAAGTTAGGACTAGGGTTTGGGTGGATGTCACCATGTACAGTAAACAATTATGAAGGTTAAATGATAGTTTGACAATTTTAGAGAGAGAAGGATCCCCTTTTTTCATTTGGAGATATTTAATATGGGCTAGTCTATGAAACTGATTTAGAAGGAAGGAAGAAGAGGATGTTATGTTACTGTGTGTTACGCAAGTTATAGGCAAGAGAGGGCTTGTTTGTCTCAGGGGATGTTGAAATGTAACAAAGGTTAGGGATTCATAGCAAGTTTGGCCATGAGATATCAGTAGAGAGGTAAGCCCAATAGATAAGAGAAGAATGATAAGGTGTGTTGACCCACAGTGGCTACACATAGTGAGGGATATAGGGTGGTGGAGATTAAGCTATTTGGAAGAAAATGAAGATCACTTGCCTGGTAGGGACTGTTAGAGGGAATAGCAGGTGCTGAATAGTTAGGGTTAACAAAAAGGAGCCAGAAATTAATTGATAAAGAGCAATGGAGTGGGGTAATTGGTAGATGAGGGTTGGGGGTGTGGCTATGGAAGTATAAGGTCAGGTGCAGTGGGGGTGGGTGGATTTAGGGGTAGGGTAGGGGGGCGGAGTGAGCCCACAGGGTGAATGGAGCGGGTAGAGACAAGAGTAGGGCTAGGCTTAGAGAAAAACAATGAATGAAATGCTTATTTTTGAGGGAGAGTTAGTTTACTGGTCTGGATAGAGTCCAGGGATGCAGTAGCGGTGGCAGTAAGAGGCAAACTGCTTGCTTTGGAGATGGTGGTAGAAATGTGAGGGGTAGAATCTGAGGCAGAGGGATAGCCCTATGGAAGGTGGGCAAGGTGCTGAATTACTGACTCAATTACTGAATTTGATGGAGCAAAGTGAGCTGGAAAATGGAGCAGAAGCAAGCTGGAGTAAGGTAGTGGAGCATACTTTGGATGTGGAAGCACAAGAAATGACAGTTTCAACAAGGAAAGCAGCGACTTTGTAGGTTTTATAAAAACTAATTTGAACCAGTCGCACACCTCGTTGTTGGGTGTGACATATTAATGGCAGAAGGACTGTATACTGAAAGGGATAATAATGTGGCAAAACTATAGAAAAAAAACTCAGTGGTCAGGGTAAAGTGCCACTACGATAATATAATGTAATCCAATAAAGAAATCTGGAGGCAACACCATAAACAGCGAATGAGACTTTATTCACATAAAAGCAGGACCAGACAGGAAAAAGTGAGTGCTTTCACGTTCCTTATAATGCTTCTTCAGACTTAATTTCATCACAGGAAACATCAGTTTAAATACATCCTAGCATTTCATTCATTAATTGCTCAACCAATCACATAGCAGTGTGGTTTTGAAAAACTAATGCTTATTACATGGAATGTTCCCACAACCTATCGCCTTTCTACCGTCTGTTTAAAGCAGCTTCGTAACATAATAAATCCTATATATGCATCATGGAAACAATTCAAAAATCTTCTATTGTGAATTTGGTATAATAATAAGGTGCAGTCATTCATAAAAGTAAAATTTCCTGAATATATGATTTTTTTTATCCTTCATAGGTTCATAGGTTCATAGGTTCATACTAGGCTATCTGCCCAAGGGCATTTATAAGCCTAGCCCATAGTTATGTGGCTTTCGCCACCCCTTTAGTTTGAATAAAAACTATGCCTATCATTTTTCTGTGCCTCTGTCAAGCAGTGACACTGAAGTAATCCCTGGGGTATATCTGCGATCTCCCATCCATTGGTCAAGATTCCTCTTGAACAAGGCCAGCGAGGTGCTCTGCCTCACATGTACCGGGATTTTGTTCCACAGCATAGGGAGTCTCTGGGTGATGAATCTGTCCCTCCAGCACGTTCTATTTATAACCGTGTCAAGGTTTAAGTCTCCGCCCTTGTGGTTCTGAGGGATCTAGATTTTTGAGGTGAAGCATATTCATCAAATCTGGGTTTGACATGGCCTTATATGTCAGGCACAGGTCACCTCTGAGCAAGCGGTATGAGACTGAATAAAGCTGGAGTTCTTTCAGTCGGGCAGCATAAGACATATTTTTGAGACCCTTTATCCTTTTGGTGAGGAACTTTTGGGGCCTTTCAAGCTGCATCAGGTGTCTGGTCAGATACATTCGAACGGGCATTGTACTCAATCATAGGTCTAATGAGTGATGAGTACAGGGGACGATGACCTCCCTTGATCTAGATGTGAATCCCTTCATGATCAGGTGGGCGATATAGAAGGTTTTCCTAACTACTTTAGCAACATGAGTGTCAAACGAAAGACTACTGTCAACTTGGGTCCCCAGATCCCTGATGACTTTTGCTGTGCTCAGTGGATTGTCACTTATATGGTAGCTAGGGGTAACCTTGTTTTTCCCGAAGGGTATGACTATGCATTTTTTGGCATTTAACTTCAGGCCATGGCTCTGGCACCAGTTATCCGCTTCTGTGAGGCCCTTCTGGAGGATATCTGTGTCAGATGTGTTTTCGACTATGGCCCAGTTTGCAGTCATCTGCAAACTTTGTCAGCCATAACCCTCCTGTGTTTGCTTGTACTTCAGAAAAGTAGATGCCGAACAAGAGTGGACCCAGGACTGAGCCCTGTGGGACACCACTTGTGACAGGCTTTGAGTCTGACATGGCTCCAGCAACTCTGACCCTGTGGGTTCTGTCGCTAGCCAGTTTGCAACCCATCTTGTGATGTATGGGTTTACATTCAAGCTGATGAGTTTTTCGATGATACCTGAGTGGGGTATTGTGTCAAGGCCTTTGCCAGGTCGAGGTAGGCTGTATGGACTGCCTTTCCTCATCAATGGCCTTGGTGACTGTCTCAAAAAGTCAACCAAGTTTAAGAGGCAGGATCTGCCTTTGACAAAGCCAAACTGGGTTGGATCCAAAGTCTGCAAGTTCCCTATGTCTTTATTTATGAGTTCCATTATGATCCTCTCCATGGCTTTGCAGATAAGGCTTGTCAAGCTAATGGGCGGTAATTTCCAGGGTCTGTGGAGGCACCGCCCTTATGAAGTGGGACCACAGTCGCCGTCGCCACTCCTTGAGTGCGTATCCTGAGGTGAGGCTAAGATTAAACAGCTGTCCTAACTGTGGGTTTAATTCCTCGTTGAGTTCATGAAGCACACAGCCGGGGACACCATCCGTCCCACGGATGTTGTGTTTTTGCCTTAGTGAGGGCAGTTCTCACCTGGGCGTTGGAGATGTTTGGGGGCTACAATCCTCTGGAATAGATATCTCTCCTTTTGGGGGGGGAGAAGTTTGCACTGAACCTGTCAGCCAGTATGTTAGCAATGTGTGTAGGTTCAGTAATTTTCACATCATTTTGAACTAATTCTGAGCATATCTGGGAGTTTCCTCCTAGGTTTCTAACATAGCTAAAGAAGGCCTTATGATTGTCTTTAGAGTCCTTGGCGATTTTTCTCTCAAAATTTGCCTTGGATGATTTTATGAGAGCTCTTATTTTTTACTTATAATGATCAAAGGTGTCTTAGCTTTCAAGGATTTTGCTCTATCTTGTAGTAGCTTCCTCCTTTTGTTGTAGAGCTTGTTTATGGCTGGGGTCCACCAGACTGGACGCTTGCCTTTGGTACAGAGAGTCTTAGTTTTGTTTGGGATTGCCTGATCCATGCAGTCCTGTAGGTGCTGGTAGAAGGCATTTGTAAGTGATTCAGCGGTTTGAGTAATGTTTACCACTGGCTCAGGGGCCTTAAAGGAGACCACACTAGTTTTTAGAAGTGTGAAATCGGCTTTTGAGAAGTTTTTCACTGTGGTCTTTTTTGTTTCAGGTGGGGGCGGGATACACATGAATGCACTTTATAAGAGTCCTATTCCCCGAATATACGATGTTTTTTGCCCTTGATATTTATATAGTCAGCCAAACAGTTATCTAAATATTTTCATTTTCTTAAATATAGGTTCATAGGTAGGTATTATGCTATCGGCCCAAGGGCCTAATTAAGCCTAGCCAACAAAGTTCCCTGGCTTACGCCAACCCAAGAATGTTAATTTCCTGTGCCCCTGTTGAGCAGAGCCACAGAAGTGATCCTTGGGGTGTATTTCCTATTTCAAATCCACTCATCAAGATTTTTCTTGAAGACTGTTAATGAAGAACTTTGCTTGACATAGATGGGTAGCTTGCTCCAGAGTATGGAACTCTCTGTGACAGGAATCTATCCCTCCAGCATGTCCTTTTTATTGCGGTGACAAGGTTTAGGTCCCTAGAGCATGTAGCTTGGAAGGATTGGGATTTCTTTAGGTGTAGCATGTCCAACAGCTCTGGGTTTGACATAGTTTTATATGTTAGGCAGGGATCACCTCAGAGTAGGCGATATGCTATAGAGTAAAGCTGGAGTTTTTTGAAATGGTCAGTGTAGGGCATCTGTTTGAGGCCAGCAATCCTCTTTGTGAGGTACTTCTGTGGCCTTTCCAGCTGCTGCAGATGTCTTGTGAGGTACATTCCAAAAGAGGCATTGTACTCTATAATGGTTCTAATGAGTGTCGAGTAGAGGGGAACAAGGACATCTTTTTTCCTGGATGAGAACCCTTTTGTGATGAGGTGTGCCACGTAGAAGGATTTCCTGACTCTGTGGCAATGTGATTATCAAAGGAGAGACTACTGTCCACCTGCGTCCCAAGGTCTCATCACACATTTGGCATTAAGACTGCTGCCTATGTGGTAGTTCATGAGTACAGAGTTTTTACCAAAGGGAATAACAATGCACTTTTTGCCATTGAGCTTGAGGCCAGGGCTCTGACACCAGGCATCAGTCTCAGTGAGGCTCTTCTGTAGGATGTCCACATCATTTGGGGACTCGACTATAGCTCCTAGTTTGCAATCATCTGCGAACTTCATTAGCCAGAGGCCTTCTGTGTTTGGTATCTACTTCTCTGAAGTACAGGCTAACAGGAGAGGTCCCAGGACTGAACCCTGTGGTACTCCACTTGTCACTGGTTTGAAGTCATATTTGGAGTCTGCAACTTTTACAGTGTGGGTTCTGTCAGTGAGCCAGTTGGCAACCCATCTTGCGACATAGGGATTTATACCTAGTTTAGTGAGTTTAGCTATAATTCCAGAATGGGGGATGGTGTCGAAAGCCTTGGCGAGGTCAAGATAGGCTGTGTGAACCACCTTACCCTCTTCTACGGCTTTGGTGATTGCCTCAAAGAAGTCAACCAGGTACAGGAGGCATGATCTACCTTTTCACAAACCCGAACTGGGTGGGGTCCAGAGTTTGGAGGTTACCAATGTCTTTGTTTATGAATTCCATGATGATACGTTCCATGACCTTGCAGATCAGGCTCGTCAGGCTAATAGGGCGATAGTTCCCGGGATCAGTGGTGGCTCCCCCTTTGTGGAGTGGGATAACTGTTGCTGTGTACCATTCAGTGGGCACAAAGCCTGAAATGAGACTATGATTGAACATGGTGCTTAGGTGGGGAGCAAGTTAGTTCAGAAGTTCATGTAAAACGCAGCCTGGGATGTAGTCCGATCCCATGGATGCTGTGTTTCTGGCTTTAGAGAGTGCTGCTTTTACCTGTGTAGTTGTGATTATAAGGACTCTGCATTCTTACTGTATAGATATGGGCCTTTTAGGGGGTGAGAGGGGGGGTATAGTTAGCACTGAACCTATCTGCCAGGATGTTAGCAATATCAGTTGGTTCTGTAATTTTTGTGCCATTGTGTTGCAACTCAGAATAGTTCTGGGTGTTGCCATTGAGATTCTTGACATAGATATAGAATGCTTTGTGTTTGTCCTTAGAATCAGTGATGATCTTGCTTTCATAGCTAGCTTTACAGGATCTTGTAAGGGATCTCAGCTTCTTACTGAGGCTGACCAGGGAGCTCCTCCACTCATGGGATTTTAGAGTTTGTTTATGGCAGAGGACCACCAAATTGGCTTCCTTTTTTTGGAGGACAGCATCTTGGTTCTGTTTGGGATAGCACAATCCATGCACTTGTGTAAGTGCTTATAGAGTGCATTTGTGTAGGATTCAGTAGTCGTAACTGTATTGTCCATCTGCATGGGTGTCATGAAGTTCGCCACTTCGGTCTTAAGAAGCATGAAGTTGGCTTTGGAGAAATTTTTTACCGTGGTTTCCTTAATGGGGGGTGGGGGCAGGTTGTGGATATCTAGGGTGATTAGCTTATGGTCGGATCTGACCAACGAAGAGTTGACTTCAGATGTGGAACACCGGTCACTCATGTTGGTAATGACTAGGTCTAGGATACTGTTGCCCATGGTGGGGGTGTAGATAAGTTGATCCAGGGCACTGGAATTTATGCATTCCAGAAAGCGCTGAGTAAAGGAGTTGGTACATGAGTAGTTTTCCCAGTTAATGGTGGGGTAGTTGAAATCGCCCAATATTAGGGTGTTTGGTTGAACCCTAATATTTTCCAGTATAGCAAGAAAAGAGGTGTGGGAATCCTGGGGCATGGTGGGGGATCTGTAGCAAGCTACAATTTGGATTGCAGTTTTGCCCAGAGTTAGTTACACTTGGATAACCTCGGATGCATTATACTGAGCAACTAGCCTGGAGATGTTGATATCCGTAATGAATATGGACACACCTCCGCCTTTGGTGTTCCGATCCAAGTTAAACGGCCGAAAAGTGTGATATGAGTTATAGCCTGGTAATGCAGGGGTGCTCTCTGGAGCCTTGAACCAGGTCTCAGTCATTGCACAGATATCGATGTTCTCCATTTTAAGGAGTGCCTCGAGTGAGTGCATTTTGAGATTTAGACTTCTAGCATTGAGTAGCATTGCCTCAGTTTTTGCTTGCCTGTTCCTGTTACGGTGGTGAATTTGTCATTTGAACCTGGCCTGAAAAAGGCACTATAGGGGCAGCAAGAGCCTTTGTCATTTTCCAGAACCCCAGGGGTGACAGGTCCAGTCCATCTCTGGCAAACCATCGTGATCTGTCGACCATGTTGTCCTAGGCAGACAGATACTAGATCCCCTTAGAATGACACCAGAAGCTTTGCCAATTGTTGAAGTCAATCATTTTGCCCTTGTACTGCGGTATAATTCCGGGCGATGGCAGGATCCTACTCAGGGCTAGGGTCATACCTGCCTGGGCTACAAGATCAGAGATTTCTTCCACGTCTCTTTTCATGTAGTCCAGGGAGGTACATCTCAGGTCGTTCACACCAACATGGATAATCACAGTGTCATATTTGTAGTTGTTGTGGAGTGACCTGAGTGCGTGGGTTATGTGGCGGATCCTGGCACCCGACAGGCAGCTGACAGTAACCTTCTCCTTGTTTAGCCTGGTGTGAGTGTGCCTGACTATAGAGTCACCTATGACTAGTGTGTTGGGGTACGTTGTTTTGCCTTACGGGCTGTAGTTGAGTTGCACACCGAGTCTGTGGGCTATGTATCATTTGGGTTATGTTGGTGGGGGGAGGTTGCTTGCGTTTCTGCTTTGGAGGTCTCTGTTGCTTGAGCAGATTTTTGAGAGCCTCTGTTTTTGTGTTTCTATGTGTGGATTTTGGTGGTGTAGATTTAGTAGGACTATGTGATGAGTTTGGTGTGGTGCAAGTGTTTACCTTCTCCTCTTGACTGTCAAGTTGAGTCTTGGTTGGAGAGAGCTTTACCTCCAGTTTGGCTAGATATGTGCCTCTCTCACAGGTTGTAGTGTTGGGTGGTAGGAGGAGAGGGTTGTGTGTGTACATGAGGCAATTGCTACATTGCCCTGAGATGCCCAGATTCATCAGACAGGAGAGAACACTGGGAGCTGACCCTTGGACACGCCTGAATAAAATCTATTTTCATCTAGACAAGTGAGGAAAGGGAGTACAAGAGTTGTTTTTCTCTAAGCAAGTGAGGAAAGTAAGTAAAAAAATTGTTTTCCTGTAGGTAATGAGGGAGGTTGAGTGTTGTAGTAATTTGTAGCTTATTTAGTGCTTACAAGTTCTGAACAAGTGCTGAGCACGAATAAACAAATTCAAGTGGTAAAACTAAGAATCTGTATCTGGATCGTGTTGTAGACAGGCTACCTAGTGCTTACCACTCCCACTGATAAGCTAGAAGGCTTCCACCCAGCACAGAAAGGCTTGGGGGTACAGAAGCTTACAAATAATCCTGGATACAGCAAATCCGTATCTGGACTAGACTAGTTACAGGAAAGGTGGGAATCCAGCGCAAACACGGGCTTTTAAACCAGAACATTGAAAGAGATGGAAAAACTGCCCAAACAGCCAATAAACTACAATTTCTGGGCCAGAAACCACTCTTGTGGTAAATAGGCCACCTAGTGCTTACCACTCCCACTGATAAGCTAGAAGGCTTCCTCCAACACAGAAAGGCTTGGGAGCACAGAAGCTTACAAACAGTCCTGAATACAGCAAATCTGTATCTGGACTAGACTAGTTACAGGAAAGGTGGAAAACAAGCTCAAACGCAGGCTTTTAAACCAGAAAGTTGAAAGAGATGGAAAAACTGCCCAAACAGCCAATAAACTACAATTTCTGGTCCAGAAACCACTCTTGTGGTAGATAGGCTACTTTGTGATTACCACTCTCACTGATTTGCTAGAAGGCTTCCCTCCAACACAGAAAGGCTTGGGGGCACAGAAGCTTACAAACAAGTCCTGGATACAGCAAATTTGTATCTGGATTAGACTACTTGCAGGAAAGGCAGAAAATGAGAAGTTATGTACCTACCATAATGTTCCATGTTAGTTGTCTTCTCTCGCCTTCTTTCTTGCTGGATGGGTTCGGAGCCGATCCTCGGCTCCGACTCGGCCACTTACTAAAGCTCGAGAGCTAATTTTACCAGCCCGAGGCAACCCTATATCCCATGATGCTAGGTGATAACTACCCAGATCTCATTTGGTAGCTAAAGAAAAATTATGCAATATAGTCCTCCAACTGGAGAGGAGGAGGAAAAAGGGAATAATCCCGCCAAAGAAACCAATCTAATTTAGTGACACTAGGACAAGGTATTTGGCTGGAAATGCTAGATCAGGACTCTTCAAGGAAGAGGAACAATCTTCTCGGTCTGTCCAGGCTAGGGGGATGGTGGGCGGGATGCAAGAAAGAAGGCGAGAGAAGACAACTAACATGGAATGTTATGGTAGGTACATAACTTCTCAATGTTAAGTTGTCAATATCGCCTTCATTCTTGCTGGATGGGACCGCGTCCCCAGCACCTTCATCCTGGGTGGCTCAATGGAACAGACTCTTGAGAACGGTGGAACCAATATTTGCCCTGTTTCTGGAGGCCAAGTCCAATTTGTAATGCGAAACAAAGGTATGAAGAGAGGCCCATGTGGCTGCTGCACAAATAGTGTCTATTGGTAGTCTAGCTTGAAAAGCTGTAGATGTAGCTAGTGCTCTAGTTGAATGGGCTTTTGGCCTAGAAGTCAACTCTCTACCTCTGAGTTGATAAATACATGTAATCACAGAAGACAGCCACCTAGATAGGGTTACCTTAGATACCGGAAGGCCTTTCCTGTTCTCTCCTTTCGATAAAAACAGTTGATCAGATTTCCTGATTTGTTTGGTTCTGTCCAAATAATACCGGAGCTGGCGATGAACATCCAGATAATGTAGTTTTTGCTCCATTCTATTAGTATAATTTGGGAAAAAAACTGGGAGATCAATAGATTGATTTAAGTTTGTCTGCGACGCCACCTTGGGTAAGAAAGACAGATTAGTCCTTAGAGAAACTCTGTCTTTGTGGAAGATTAAGTAGGGAGGACGAATGCAGAGGGCATGAAGCTCAGATACTCTCCTAGCAGAAGTAATGGCGACTAGGAAGAGTGTCTTCCAGGAAAGAAATTTCAATGAACAGGAAGCCGCAGGTTCAAAGGGGGGAAGAATCAAGGATGTTAAGACTAAATTTAGATCCCTCTGTGGTGGAGGGTCTTTGATTGGAGGCTTAAGTAAAAATACACCTCTAAGGAATGCCTTGCAAATCTTATGGGACATGATGTTGCGGTCGGACAAGCCTATATGAAAATTTGAAATGGCTGCCAACTGAACTTTTACTGTGGAGGAAGAAGATCCTGAGTGAAAAATTTCAGCTAGGAAGTCCAAGACCGAATGAATTGGAGCAGTAAAGGGATCTATATTTCTAGCTTTTGCCCAGAAGGAGAAACGTTGCCATTTACTAGTGTAAATCCTTCTGGTAGAAGATTTAAGGGAAGCTACTATGATATCCCGGATGGGATTAGAAATCATAGGAAGCCTGGCTAGGGACGGAAGTGTAGCAACCAAGCAGTGAGGTTGACAGAAGGTATGGATTTGGTGCAGCTGCCCCGACTGGTGGGTCAGAAGATCTGGAACCGGGTCCAGATGCCAAGGCTGTACCAAAAGATAACGATGCAGGAACGGAAACCATATCTGTCGAGGCCAATAAGGGGCAATGAGAATCATCTTGGCTCTCAAGGTGGTTGCTTTCTGAATTACTTGTGGTATTAGAGGAAAAGGTGGAAAAGCATAGAGAAGTCCCCGGGGCCAATCTTGCACTAGAGCATCTCTGGGGGGATGGCTTGGAAGGGGGAAGAGGGTGAAGAAGTCGGGGCATTTGCTGTTTTGAGGCGTAGCAAAAAAATCGCAGCAAGGAAGGCCCCACTTCTGAAAAATCTCTTCCGTCACAGATTGTTTGAAAGACCACTCGTGAGGCATGAGAATAGCTCTGCTCAACCTGTCCGCTATGATGTTGGACTTCCCGGGGATATGTGTTGCTATCAGAAACCGCTGAGAAGAGATTGCCCACTGCAAAGTCTGAGTGCCTCTCGACACAGGGGATAGGACTTGGTTCCGCCCTGCTTGTTGATATACCACACTACGGACATATTGTCCGTTTGGATTGCAATAGTCCCCAGGGGAAGAGTCGTGGAGGGCTTGCAACGTTAAAAGCACTGCTCTCATCTCCAGGACATTTATATGCAGGTGGCATTCGAAAGGTTGCCAAGTGCCATGGACCATCCTGCCCTGAAAATGCCCCCCCCCCCACCCAATCAGGGAGGCGTCCGATGTAACCGTGGTGACCGGGGAGGGAGGAACAAAGGGTCTGCCTTGATGGACTTGAGGGGAAAACATCCACCAGGACAGATGCCTTTTGCAAGCTGGAGTTATCATGATCTTGTGATGCATAGGGAGTCAGTGAAAAGACCACTGGACGAAAAGCATCCACTGTAGGAGACGCATGTAAAAGCAGACAAAGGGAAGAAGTGTTATAGCGGCCGCCATAAGACCCAATACTTTCAGGACATACCTGGCCTGAATTTTGTCTCTCTGAAGAAGAACATGGATGTGGTTTTGAATATCTAAGACCCTTTGATCTGTTAACTTTGCTGAAAGTTGTACGGTGTCCAAATTGGCGCCTATAAAGGTAATAGATTGACAAGATGACAAGGCAGATTTTTCAAAATTTATAGAGATTCCTAGCCCTCTGCAAATGTGAATGGTGTAATCTCTGGCTTGGAGAAGTTGATGCCTGGTGGTGGCAGTGAGGAGCCAGTCGTCTAGATATGGAAACACCTGGAATCCTTGACATCTCAGGTGAGCCGTAACCGCTGCCATACATTTGGTGAACACTCTGGGGGTTGTAGTGAGACCAAAGGGCAGGGCTCAGAATTGGTAGTGACTGGCCCCCAGCCGAAAGCGGAGAAACCTGTGCCTGTGAATTTTGATGTGATGGTACGCATCCTGAAGGCCCACGGAGCACATCCAATTGTCCTTGCCCAGAAAGGGTAGAATGGACTGTAGCATGACCATCCGGAATCTTGTTCTCTTTACAAACTTGTTTAGTTTGCTGAGATCTAATACTGATCTCCAGTACCCTGTCTTTTTCGGTACCAAAAAGAACCTTGAGTAGATTCCGGATCCTAGTTGGTCTGCTGGGACTGGCTGGATGGCTCTTTTTGCTAGCAGTTTTGATATCTCTGGTACTGCTAGTTCCCTTAGACCGGGTGGAACGTCTGGAAGGGTTCCCTTTTGCTGAATTGGGGTTTGGATAAAGGGAATTTTGTAACCCTCGGATATGATCGACTGTACCCATTTGTCTTGAGTAACGGAAAGCCAGGCTTTTGGGTACAGTGGACAATCTTCCCCAGACTGCCTCCGAAGGTGGACAATCGGGCAACATCTCAGGGATGCTGGAAGGGTTTGTCAGAGAGACGCTCCCTGCTACCCTGATTCTGCGGACCCCCTCTGCCCCTAGGGTGGCGTCTGTTGTTGTTACCCCCTCTGCCTCTGGGGGTAAACTGACCTCGTGCATCAGGCGTGACTCTGAGATTTGCGGAACCACATTTTCCCACCCTTCTGACCCTTGGGGTATGGTCTTGAAGGGGTGGAGAAACTGACTCCTACGGCAGAAAGAGTTTTGCCATCTTGTTCGCATCTGGTCAAGGTGTCCTTCACTTGAGGTCCAAACAAGGTCGAACCATCAAAAGGAGAATTTGTGAAGGACGCCTTGAAGGGGTCTGCAAAATTACAAAGCCGCATCCAGGCGTGACGCCTTAATGTCACTCCTGTGCCTGCGGCCCTACTCGCTCCATCGGCTGCATATGAAATGAGCCGCATGGAGGAGTTAACAATAGAGTTTAGGGTTCCTAGCTGTGAGTTAATTTTATCCTGGAACCCAGCAGCTGACGGATCCAGTAAAACTTCTCCCAACTCTTTGAGAACATCTCTCTGAAGGCGGGTGAAGTGACACAAGTAATTCAGCGACCGCATGGCAAAGGTCGCTGAAGAAAACATCTGCTTACCGTACCTATCCATAGTCCTAGAATCCTTGTTAGGAGGATGGATAGGTACTGAAGGATCGGCTAGTTCCTTCTTGGTGGCTGCAGCCACCACCATGGCATCAACCGGGACACCTTTTGTCAAAAATTGCCTATCAGCTGGGGCCGTAATGAATTTAGGTGGCCTCCGAGGAGTGGGTTCCACCGAATCCAGGGCCGTCCACGTCTTCCGAGCCACCACATCCATAAGGGGGTCGAAGGGCGGAGACACCCAGGAGGTGGAGGGTTGAGAACCAAATGCCTCCAGGTAAACCGACTCGTCCTCGGAAGGATTAAGGGAAGGCCAGTTCCCCCTCTGCTTAAGGATTTCAAGGATGTCTAAGAAAGAGACATCCTCACAGGGGGACCTTGGGGATCCCTCTGACTCATCCAAGTCGGATGTAATAGACTCGGGGGAGTCCAGATGTTTCCTCTTACATGTCCTCTTACGCGGAGGCTCACCTGACGGGTCAGGAGAAGCCTCGGAAGAGGAAGATATTCCCAGTGGGGAAACCTGAGGCATTGGATCTCTGGGCCCGGGAGCAAGAGAGTGGGAAGAGACGTCAGCAGGCACTGTAGTGGGAGGAGCTGATGGAACTGACCGTTGACTATGCCCTGGGGCTAGTAAACTCATCACCTCGAAGGCTCCCCCATCAGAGAGGCCAGAGGGCTCCTGCTCCGAAGAGGTAGGAACCCCAGGCCGCACCGACAGGGACGGCTCCGAGGCCGATGGGGCCTAGCTCACCAGCGCCGATGCTCCGAGGGGGAGAATGGGGTCGGACAAGGGACCGATGCCACTTGCCCCCTCGGAGCCGGTGAGAGAGACCAGATGCCCGGATCCCTCCAATGAAGGCTTCAAGGAGGAGATCGGAGCAGAGGATGACGGAGCCGAAGGGGGAGGTATCGGCTCTGACGCCACGACAGTCACGGCTCCGACAAGCTCCGGCTCCGAACTCTGGAGGAGAGTCGAAGGAGGAATAATAGGTGGATTTGTAATAGCTACCATCTGATGAGACGGGCTATGGAGCATTTGGGCCAATGCCTGAGACTTTAATAGCCTACTCACCACTCTCTCAAGGTCATGGTCAGAAAGTCTGGATGACCGAGAAGACCGGCTCCGATGGCTCCGCTCCGAGAGCAGGGGTGATCTCGGAGCCGAATGGATAGACTCCAACGATGGGGATCTTGACCTCTTTCTGGAGGTGGATGGAGCCGAAGGAGCCGAGGATAAGTCGGCTCCAGCCAGAGCCGACCGTGAGTGCAAAGATTCAGCGGTATCGGCGCCGAGTGGAGCCAATACTGGAAGCTGTGACACAGAAGGATCGGCTCCGGCCGGAGCCAATTTTGTCTCAGAAGGTAAGCCAGCAGCCGACGGCTTGGGACTCGGAGCCGACGGCTTTGCTGGCTTCGAGGGCTTCCCCAGCGCAGACTTAGTCGGGGACCTCTCGGGCTTTAACAAGCCCCTCAATATTAATTTGTTCCTGCGCTCCTGCAGGACTCTTGGGCTGAATGCGTGGCACACAGAACAAGAGTCCTGCAGGTGCAGGGGTCCCAGGCAGTAAACACAAGAAGTGTGACCGTCTGTCAGAGACATTTTCTGACAGCACGAGTCACACTTCTTGAAGCCTGAGACCTTTGTGTCCTTCGACATAACAGTGTCGAGGGAGCACCAGAGTAAAAAACACACACACACACACACACAATCCAAATATAAATAATAAAAAACAGGGATACTAACACACCCAAACACTCCACAGAATCCCTGACAAGAATTAGGAAAGGGGCAGGCTTAAGGCCTAACCTAGGGGAAGGGATATATAACTGGGATAAGGGAAATACAAGGTACTAACGGGGAATAGGGTTTAAAATTAACCATTACAAGTTAAAACAATAAAAGGAGTGGAACTAAGACAAAAAAGGGTGACTAAAAGTCTGAAAATTGCAAACTTACCAAGAGCCGGTAAAAACGCACCTCGCAAGCGAAAGCGGCAAACGAGATCTGGGTAGTTATCGCCTAGCATCATGGGATATAGGGTTGCCTCGAGCCGGTAAAATTAGCTCTCGAGCTTTAGTAAGTGGCCGAGTCGGTGCCGAGGATCGGCTCCGAACCCATCCAGCAAGAATGAAGGCGAGATTGACAACTTAACATCAAGCTTGGAATTTATATATATATATATATATATATATATATATATATATATATATATATATATACATATACATATATCCTCTTCTTCTTTCGGCTTTTCCCGGTTAGGGGTCATCTGCTCATGATTGGCAGTGGAGTTTTACGGTGTCAAGTTGCCAGCCCGGCGCCCAACCTTCCACAGAAGGCACACATATGAACGCACTCACGCCTAGGGCCAATTTAGTGTGTCCAATCTACCTACAGCATGTCTTTGGGATGTGGGGGGAAACCGGAGCACCTGGAGGAAACCCACGCGACCACAGGGAGGAAATGCAGACTCTGCACATAAGGCACCCCAGCTGAGGATCGAACCGGAGAACCTCTTGCTGTGAGGTGGCAACGCTAACCGCTGCAGCACTGTGGCCGCCCTATATATATATATTTTTTTTTTTTAAGTGGGTTGCCTTTCTCAAAAAAAAAAAAAAAAAAAAAAATACATACATACATACATATATATATATATATATATACACATATATATATATATATATATATATATATATATATATATATAGTATAAACTTCAACAGTGAATTTAGTTATACATCCTCTCTCTGAATTAGTAGATACGGGCTGACTTACGTAATTTTATTTCACACTGTTAAGTATGTTTTATCATGACTCACTTTAAATTGGGATTATTTACAGTTTTATATATATATATATATATATATATATATATATATATATATATATATCTGTCTATGCTTTCAAGTAATTTTATGATGAAGGCACACTGCCATCTAGTGACATTTCTTACATAGTATCCTTTTTATATAGAATGTTTTTATATGAAGTTAATGGTAATAAGAGTTAACTTTTTATAGGTTTATAGGTGTTTACTAGGCTAATGACCACAAGGGCCTTTTTAAACCTAGCCATGCATCCCACATCTCAACAGCATTACTGTGACCACTAGAAAGCTTCTGTAAACACTTTTACCATTTAATAGGTACCTACAATGCAAAAGCTAAAAAAATAAAGGCAAGACCTTTTACACTTTCCTGCATTCTTTATGCTCATACTTTACCAAGGTTAAGGAACACAGAACGGTTTTAAATAACTGCTAAGTGAGTTCCTTCAGAAGTCAGCACTAGTGCACTCACAAATCAACATTTAAATACTTGCATTAAAGCCATTTAGCCTCATCTGAAATGAATGACCAGTCTCCATCAGAAATGTTGAAAGATGGAAGTGATTCTGCCTCTGTATCAGGATCCTCAGAGTTACATTTATCTACTGTAACCTCATCTGTATAATTAATTGTACAATACACGTGCCAGGAAGAGAAATAAGCTGGGATGACTGGTTGCATTATGCAAAGCACTATAGAAAAGGATGTCCTCGGCTCAGCAGCATGTCTCACACACTACAAAAGGTACTGTCAAAAGTAAAAGATCAGAAATATCCCTTTCTTTTTAATTTTTATAGTCCTGAACAGTCCAGATATTTCAGACTTTAAAACCTAGCTCATACTAAAGTGTGTAAAGCCTGTCTTCACACACACACATTTGGATAACCTGAAGCAAACAAGAAAACATGATTCACCAATCACTTTCAAGTATTCTCTGGGTGGAATAAGTGACTAACCATATATAAAAATCCAAATTTTTGTTTTGCTAACATTACTCCATTCTTTAAGGAAGGATATCCAATCTGGCTCGGTAATTGTTTTTCTGATATGCTACCTCGAAGGACAAAACATATAAAACGTCAAATGGCAATTTCTCAACAAAACTGAAATCAGAAGCCACTGTGAAATGTAGGTAGGTGGATTGCTTTGCTGAAGCCCAGCTTACTTTATTAGGAAAGTTAACAAAATTTGCAAGCTCAGTTCTGACATCTGACTGACAGTTCTGCCTTGGGTACATACTTACACAAGATAAAGTTAACATATCATCAAAAAGTCAGTAGATACCCATAACTCTCAGTAAAATTCAACTATAATATAACGTGCAAACACACAACATAGTGAATTTTAACTAAATGTGTGGGGGGGGTTAAAAAAAATTCATAAATGCTTCACAAATATTAGCATGATGGAATGCTTATGCAATCCACATTGCTGACAGTAAGCAAAGATTTCTTCTGAGCTTACACAGCTTTTTAATCTCAGAGAAATTAACAGTTTGAAAAGTTAATTTTCATGCAGTATACAACCATTACTATTGGGCGGCCGCGGTGGTGCAGCGCTTAGCATTGCCGCCTCACAGCAAGAGGTTCCCCGGTTCGATCCTCGGCTGGGGTGCCTTCTGTGCGGAGTCTGCATTTCCTCCCTGTGGTCACGTGGGTTTCCTCCGGGTGATCTGGTTTCCTCCCACATCCCACAGGCATGCTGTAGGTGGATTGGACACTCTAAATTGGCCCTAGGTGTGAGTGTGTGTGTGTGTGCCTTCTGTGAAAGGCTAGGCGCCGGGCTGGCAACTCGACACTGTAAAACTCCACTGCCAATCATGAGCGGACAGGTGATCCGCTGTGGCGAACCTTAACCGGGAAAAAGCCGAAAGAAGAAGAAGAAGAAGACGACGACCATGACAATCAGGAATTACAGTGCAGTTATAGTTAAATCACATTTTATTAAAAATAAAAAGCACATTCATTATCATGCCAACTAACCTAAACAAAAAAAAAACAAACAAACTTAAGATCGTTTTAAAATTTACCAGTCTTGGAGGTAGTGACTGTATTTACATACGGGTAGCTGACTACTTGCATCATTGCTACACCTGGAAGAATGGATAAGTGACACACTAACGCCAAAGGACAGACAAATCAGAGTAAGGTGTGTCAAGCCTTTATGAGAGATGCACTCATAGAAGGAATGAGGAGCCAATCATCCAGGTATGGAAACTCTCCAGCCTGAGCTAGGCTGCCACTACTGCCATGCATTTGGTAAACATCTGGAGAACTGTGGTGCAAACATTTTTTATATAAAACATTTTTTTACATATACATTTTCATATATTATCACAATAGAAGATTTCTGAATTGTTTCCATGATGCATATATAGGGTTTATTATGTTATGAAGCTGCTTTAAACAGACATTAGAAAGGCGATAGGTTGTGGGAACATTCCATGTAATAAGCATTAGTTTTTCAAAAATCACACTGCTATGCAATTGGGTTGAGCAATTAATGAATTAAATACTAGAATGTATTTAAAATGTTTCCTGTGATGAAATTATTAAGTCTGAAGAAGCATTCTAAGGAACATGAAAGCGCTCACTTTTTCATATCTGGTCCTGCTTTTATGTGACTAAAGTCTCCTTCGCTGTTTATAGTGTTGCCTCCAGATTTCTTCATTGAATGTGGCAGGACTGTTGCACTGGGGATCGTGTAACCATTACGGTACTGAAGTGGCTGAAAAACACTGGAAACATGAGCCACAAAGCATCATAGAAAATGATGAAGTTTACATCACATGCGATCACTCATTACCAACAGTTCAAAAACTGGATATAGTGGTCCATGAAAAGAAGACAAAAGTACTATTGATCATTGAAATCGCCACACCCAGTGACTACAGTGTCTTGCATACAGACAGATACAAAGTCATAAAATATCAGGATCTGCAGGCAGAAACAAGAGCAACGTGGAAGAAAGATAACCAAAGAGTTCCAATAGTAGTAGCAGCAACCAGTCTTATAAAATTAAAAAAAAAATAAATTGCAGGAGGAGTCATTACTGGGCACATTACAGGTGCTGCGAAGAGCACTTCTGGCTGACATCAAAGATTTAAGCAATACTGATTTCAGGAACTTATAATCATACTTAGGAATGGCGTCCATTCCCGTCAAGGTATTAAAAACCCAAAAGATTTGGAGAAATTAAAAAAGGGAGTGTGTCTTGAAAGTCCTGTGACACTAAGAGGACAGCTCATTTTGGGAGCATTGATATGCATGTTGGCCTCTGGGGAAAGACAGTCCAAGGCACATGGTCGCCCGAAGTGCCCCCCAACCCATATGGGAAGCGTCCGTGGTCACTATGGCTTTGGGGGCTAAAGGGATGACCTTCTTTTACTTGACTGGAGTGTATCCACCACAGAAGGCAATTGTTGCAAGCTTGTATTTTGATCTGATTGGAAAAAAGGTTGGTGGAGAATGGACCATTGAGTTGCTAGACTCCAGTAAAGGATCTTCATATAGTACACCTTTGCTAACGGTACCAGTATGATTGCCGCTGACATGGAACCCACTGCTTGAAGCAATAGTCAATCTGAAAGAGAAGAACTTTGAATGATCTTTCTGATCTGGAATCAAAAAATTTGGACTCTTGATGGAGGGAGACAGGCTGTGATAGATACTGTATTAAGCAAGGCTCCAATGAAGTCAATATCTGTGTTGGTTCATGCTGAGATTTATGATTGATTGATTGTAATCCTCAGGTGAGAGCATAACTGGAGTAAGTAGTCTAGTGTTTGAATCAGATGATGCCTATTCAGAGTGGTTATGAGCCAGTCGCCCAAATATGGAAACACGCAGAATCACTGCAGTCTCAAGTGAGCTGCTACCAGTGCCATACACTTGGTAAAGACCCTCAGGACTGTGGTGAGATCAAAGGGCAGAGCTCTGAATTGGTAATGACTGGCTCCCAGCTGGAACCATAGATATCTCTTGGATTGTCTGTTCATCTTGATATGATAGTAGACATCCTGAAGGTTTATCAAGCACATCTAGTCATCCTTGTGCAGAAAAGATAGAATGGACTGAACCATGACCATTCGAACTTTGTATACTGAAAAGACTGGTTTAGTTTGCTGAGATCCAAATATGGTCCCCAGTACCCTGTTTTCTTTGGCACTAAAAAGAATCCAGAGTAATGCCGGACTCTTTCTGGTCTGGGGAGACTTCTTGGATGACTCTTTTTATAGCAGCTTGTTTATCTCTAGTGCTGCTGCTTCCTTCTGATTGAGTAGAACACTGGGGATTTTGATTACTACTAAAGCAGGTGGAAAGGAAAAGGGTATTACATAACTTCACAATCCTTTGCAACAGGAATCTTTTGTAATCTTTTGCCAAGCTCTCTGGTGCAGGAATAAACAACCCCCAACTGCCTCCAGAGATCGATAGCTGGGTCTCATTTCAGGAGCACTAACAGGATATGTCAGAGAAGGTATCTTTAGATCCCTGATTATGTGAACCACATCTGCCATGGGAACATCATCTTCCATTTGAATTCCCCCCTCTGCCCCTGGGGGAACTGTCTCCATGTGAATCCTGGAAGGGACCCTAAGATTTTTTGAACCACATTTTCCCTGGACTTTGTTGGCTCCTAGAAAAATCCATTATGGGGTTGAAAAACATACACCCACAGCAGACAGGGTTTTACCTTTCTGCTCACACTTAGAGACTGTGTCTTTTACTTTGAGGTTAAATAAGGAACTTCTATCAAAAGGAGCACTGACAAAGGAAGATTTGAAGGGTTCTGTAAAGTCACACAAGCACATCCAGGCATGCCTCCTGATAGAAATGCCTGAATATGCAGCCCATGTGGTACCTTCAGCAGCATGGCAGATAAGTCTCATGGATTAATTTGACATGGAGTGAAGGGTAGCCTACTGTGAGGCAACAGTACTCTGTGCCTCGGAGGATAAGATCCCAGAGAGGGATTTGGCAAGTTCCTTAATCAAATCCCTCTTTAGTTTCGTTAAGTGTACCAAATAGTTCAGTGACTGAAGGGCAAAGGTCACTGAAGCACAGAAATGTTTCCCAAATCTGCCCAGCACTCTAGACTCTCTAGTAAGAGGGTGGACAGAGAAACTTTATTCCATGAGTTCTTTTTTTGTAGGTTGCTGCTATGACCATGGCATCAACTGGTACTTCTTTGCTCCAATGAACTTTGTCCTTAAGTGGTTCCATGATCCTATCTGGTTGTCTTGGGGATAGGCTCAATGTATCAGGTTCCTTCCATGTTCGATGAGAGAACTAATCAGTGCACTCATGGGTGGGCGGAGTCACCCAGGAGGTAGATGGGCCAGCTCCAACAGCCTCCAGGAATACCTACTCCTCCTGGCAAGGGTTGTTGGGAGTCCAACTGCCCCTTTGCTTTATGGGTTCTTGGATGTCTAAAAATGAAGCATCATTGGGTGGTGACCTTGGGGACCCTGTCCCCTCATCAAAGTTGGCATCTTCTGTGCTGGACTCTTGTGGTGAGTTCTACACTTTGTTTCTAATAGTTTGCACTGGCTGTCCCAGTGGCACAGTTGGCTGAGGCTCTTGTTTCTAATAATTTGCACTGGCTGTCCCAGTGGCACAGTTGGTTGAGGCTCTAGATGTAAAGACGAATAGAGTTGGGTAGTCAGAGTCAAAGAGGGGAAAGAAGTCCGAACTCTTGGAACAGAGAAAGCTCTCTCCACTACCTCAAAAGCAGAATATCTTGGAGAGAAGGAATCTGATGGATCCAGTAAAACATTGTTACAGACATAGGCTCCCTTTGCCCAGAAGGGAAACTGCCAAAGGAGGGAGTCAGAGGCGAACTACTAGCACCAAATCTCTGAGTAGCAGAGATGGCTCCAACAGCTTCGCAGTCTACTCCAACACCCTAGATCTGATAATGAAGCTATGGCTCAGAGAGTTGTCCAGCTCTGAAGTGCTCAGTGCAGGCCCACCCAAAGATGCCACTGTCAAAGATACCAGCATCTTTGGATCTGATGTGGATGACTCCAGAATCTTCAGATCCAATGGCTTCAAAACCAACAGTTGGATCAGAGAAGGAGCCAATAATGAGGGTGTAGTACTAATAAGGGTCTCTGGATCTGATGGGGTCAGAGCCAGAAGAATCCTCTTTTAAATCTGTGTCAAGAGGAACTTCCTCATTATCCTGTCAACATCAGCTTCAAGTAAGATTACTGGAAGAACATATTGAAGATGTCGAAGATGGTCTGCAATGGTGATGCCTCGGAGACTGCTCCAAAAAATGGGAAGGTAGCTGAAAGGAGACTGGATCCAGGACGAACTGCGACAATCAGATCCGAATTTACTTTTCTAATCTAGACTTCCAATCCAAAGATTTGAAGCTTTAGAAATTTTACAACGAGGTTCAGAACCCAGAATCAAAGAAGTGGTTGATTCTGGGAGTGACCACATCTGTACACTAAGACGGCAAACAAGATCTGAGGTTTGTTAGGTGCCTATGGCATTATGGTAGGGAGGGGCTAGAGAGTTTCAGTGTTCCATGAGCTGGAAGAAACAGCAGGGATGGATCCAAAGCCCATCAGTTGAGGAATGAATGAAAATATCATTAGATTCTATTGGTTAGGCAAATGTTTTTCTTAAAAGGTAAGAAAGAGATGGTATCGCCTTATTTAGGAAAATGAGAATAAATGAAGGAAAAATGAACATGATATATGATGAAAAGGGTGGTGTATAATGTGAACAAAAACAAAGGGAGTAGTGGAAAGATTGTAGATAAAATACATGAAAAGAAAGAAGTTGAGACATAGGAATGGTGGCTAAAATATCTGAAGGTGATAAAGCAGAACTGGAAAAGGAGAATAAAATAAAGGAAGTGCAGGAACTAATAAAAGAAAGGAGAAGAGAGTTAACACCGGTGTTAGAAGAACTAAGCTGAGCTTTACAAGTGAATGGAGATGGAAGAAAAACCTTTTCTGTAAATTATTAAATGAATGGTTAAATGAAAGGATAATGCAGGAAGAAGTATATAGTAGGATGATAAAATTTACATGGAAAAATGATGAAATGGAAAACATGAGAAACTGGAGACCTATAACTTTAGGGGAACTTATTATAAAATATCTATGAGATCATGAAGTAACAGGAAATTATATGTTTGGTGTAACAGGAAGAGAATAAAAGGAAATAAAGAAAATAGTAAATATGACTTTGATATAAAAAGTAAGACTGGCTACATGTGATGTAAGGAAGACATCTGATAAATCATGAGAAAAATTGGGATGTTATGGAAGCATATGGAAAAAGTAATAAAATAGAAGAAAATATTAAAAACTGTCATGAAAATTCGGGTCTATATTAGAACACCGAAGTTTCAAAACTGAAAATATTAAAGAAACAGAAAACCAAATTTTTTCCTAGGGAAAGAATTCGGTTGTCCGTTTCTATTGCTTTGGTATTTTCAGCGCGGTGGTGGAAAGTTATGGGTCGGGTTCAGGTAAGTGTGCGATTGTGTAGATGTGAGGGTTAGGGTGAGTTAGGGTTAGGGCACGGATGAGGTGACTGTGCGGTAGTGCTGGACGTTAGGGTTAGGGTTTGGGTTAAGGTAAGTAGATAGTGGTGTATGTATAGTTTAGTGTAGGGTTAGGTGTAAGAGTTAAGGTGTACGTGTGTGGATGGCTGTTTGTTTGGTGTGCTTGTGTTGTGTGCATGTATTTTGGAACAGCAAATTTTTTCCCTAGGAAAAAAATTTGCTGTTCTGTATGTTCAAGGTTTTAAATTTTCGATGACTAGGGTTCGATATTAGAACACTCGAAGTTCTGAAACTTCGGTGTTCTAATATAGACCCGAAAATTCATAGATGAAAGTAATGGTAAATGGATGGATAGGAAAAGAGATTGAAGTAAAAAGGAAAGTTAATCAGGGGTGTCCCTTATGTATGTATATTTTTGTTCTAGTAATGAATGCAATTATTCAAACTTTTATGTCAGAAATTAATGAAGTATGTTGAAACATGGAAAAGGAAACTGAAATACCAGTGTGTCTGTCTTATTCAAATGATTTAGCTATTGTAACAAAATGCAAGTGTTCTAAAATTTAAAAGTTATTAAAAAGGATAGTTTAGGATTGAATAAAGGGAAACTAACGGACGATATGAAATAAAATGAATGGAATTTATTATAAAATGAAGAAAATTAGTGAATTATGGATTAAGTCTGGGGAATATAAAATCATACTAAATCACAGGAAAGTGAAACTGGAATAAATAAAAAAAAAATACTGGCATGAATGAAATTTTAATTTATCATAAAAATAAGAGGGTAACCATTTGAAATGTTGGGACCCACTACAGTGAGAGAGTCCCAAAACACAGAGACTGAATGGCTGAAAAAGGGACTTACACATATTAAATCTGAGACGGCTATTTCTCAGAATATTCCCTTTTCTCCAAGGTAAGGCAATCTCAGAGCTGGTATATACAAGTTTGGGTAGTGGAGCTTGACCCCCACAATGAAGGTGAAGCCCCCCCCCCCGCAAAAAAGACGTTTAAAGGAGAAGGGAGATCTTCAAGATTCACTTTTCTGTAGGATTTTCGGTCTTATTTTTTTTTAGAGTTTTCTGCACACAGCATTTCAAGTCCCAACATTTCAATAGGGAGCCAATAAAACAGTGTATATTTTAAATATAAATACATATATTTTGGTAAACTTGCTTACATTTGGGGAGCTTACATGTTTCCAGAAAAAATGGAAAAGGAATTGCAAGACATTTTTTCAATTTTATATTGAGTTTGAGATTAAATCCTATTAAAAGATAAATAATATACAATAAAAAGGTTTACTATCAAAAGACCTGAAGTCATTTGGTCGACATTCATTTGGTCGAAATCATGATGTCTGAAGTTCAAAAGATGGAATTCATAACGTCGACGTTCAAATGGTCAGCAGACACATGCAAATAACACTAGTGTATTACAACTCTGAGGTCGAACAACAGTTCTGACAAGGGAACTCCTGAACTGTTGTCAACATAATGTCGACTAAATGATCTGTCAACCAAATGACCTACTTAATACTCATGTGTCGACCATATGAACTTTAGACCAAATTATGTTAGATCTTTTGATAGTAAACCCAATAAAAAAGAAGTTGGGTCTAAAAAGAGATATGGAAACAAGTAAAAAGGAAAATAAGGGATGAAAAAAGATGTATGTAAAAAGAAGTCATGTCTTACCATAATGTTCCATCTGTATTGTTGATCCTCGTTCAGTCATTACACATGGGTATCACTTCCGATCTCGGAACCGAGCCGGCCATTTTCCAAGCTCGCATCAGCTACAAACTCTCAAGCTAAACTCTTACCCATAATCCCCCTCTCCCTGTTACCTCAGATTGAGTTTGCAAGTCAAAATAAGGTAGAGGCTACCTCTGGTCAAATGACCTATGAGAACCGGATGGTGAGATCCACTAGAAGCCACAGGAGGGGGAAGGAGGGAGGGTCGTAATGACTGAACGAGGATCAACAATACAGATGGAACATTATGGTAAGACATAACTTCTTTATCTGATATTGTTAATCCTCGTTCATTCCTTACACATGGGACAAACCCCAGCTACCTCTATTCCTGGAAGGCTCTCATAGAAGGACATTCCTGAACACCACAGAACCAAAAGATGCTCTTCCCCTGGAGGCCAAATCCAATTTGTAATGATTGATGAAGGTATGAGGCGTAGCCCAAGTTGCAGCTGCACAGATGTCATGTAAAGAAGTTCTGGCATGGAAGGCAGCAGAAGTTGCCACCAACCTTGTCGAATGAGCCGTCTTGGTAGTAGGCAACGGAATATTGCGCTCTGTATAAATGAAGGTCACACAGTCTTTCAACCATCTAGCTAATGTTACCTTAGCAACAGCAGATCTAATCTAGGCACAGAATAGGCCAAAAATAACTGGTCAGATTTATGAGAGGACTTCGTCCTGTTTAAGTAAAAATGGATTTGCCCGTGAATATCTAGGGTATGTAGGCAATACTCTCCTCTGTTTGAATGATTGGGAAAGAAAACTGGCAATTCAATGGTTTGATTAATGGACATTTCAGAGATCACTTTTGGCAGAAATTAAGGATTAGTTCTCAAAGACACTCTATCTCTATGACAAATCAAGTATGGACTCTTGATGCATAAAGCTTGAAGCTCAGAGATACGTCTGGCAGAAGTAATGGCGACCAAAAACAATGTTTTCCATGCCAAATATTTGAGGTCGCAAGAAGAAGCTGGTTCGAAGGGTGGCATTGTCAGGGCTTGTAGGACTAATGATAGATCCCCAAGGCTGAATAGGTTCTCTAAAAGGTGGCTTCAGATGATTCACACCTTTTATGAAGGTCTTGCACAATTTGTGTGACATAAGAGAGGAGTCTTGGACACCCTCATGGAAATTAGATATTGCAGCCAAATTAACTCTAATGGTAGAAGCTGATAGACCCGATTGAAAAAGGTCGGCCAGATACTCTGGTATTGTCAACACTGTTGCTGAGAAGGGATCTACTTGTTTTCCTTTCGGCCAACAGGTAAATCTTTTCTACTTGCTTAGACAAGTAATTCTAGTGAAAAACTTATGAGATGCAATGAAAATGTCACGTACTGGTAAAGAATGATCATTCTGCCTGGCAATCAAGGGAATTGGAGTAGCCAAGCTGTGAGCTTCAGGCTGTCCAAGCTGGGATGAATCAGGTTCTGCGGATGTGAGATCAACTCTGGGGTTGGATGGAGAATCCATGGTTGATCTAGTAGGTGAGGCCAAAGGAAGGGGAACCAAATCCGACGAGGCCAATATGGTGCTATGAGGATCACCTTGCTCTTCAACCGACGGACTTTCTTCAGAAACTGGGGAATGAGGGGAAAAGGTGGGCATGCATAAAGAAGACCCGAGGGCCAATCGTAGACTAGAGCGTCCCTGGGTGACTGTCCAGGAGGGGGAATCAGGACAAAGTAGTTGCTGCATTTGTAGTTGGTCGGGGATGTAAAGAGGTCACAGCAAGGATGGCTCCAGCGGTGGAATATCTCCGCCGCTATCAAGGGATTCAGTGATCACTCATGAGGTTGTAGAATGCACCTGCTGAGTCTGTCAGCTATCACGTTGGACCTCCCGGGAATGTGTGTTGCTAGAAGAAAACAGTTGATAGCCATCGCCCATTGCCATATCCTCATGGCCTCTCAACAAAGGGGTAAGATTTGGTCCCACCTTGTTTGTTGATGTACCAGACCACCGCCATGTTGTCTGATTGAATCGCAATCATCCCAGACGGCAGCAGGGGATGGAATGCTTGCAACACCAGAAGCACCACCCTCAGCTCTAGAACGTTTATATGCAGTTAGGCCTCCAAGTCGGACCAAGTGCCTTGGACTGTCTGTCCCTGACATAGCCCCCCCACCCCATCAGGGCGTCCATGGTCACAGTGGCCTTTGGTTGCTGTGGGTTACTCGAATCTTGGCTGAAAGAGGATGCTGAAAAGGATACCATTGGGTGAGCAGTAGCCATTGTAGAAGCCTCATATGAAACCTGGCCAGGGGGACAACGGTGATGGAGGCTGCCATAGAACCCAACAGCTGTAGGACAGAGTGAGCTGTGGATTTCTCCCTTGAAAGGATTGGGATCAGTTGTTGCTTTATCCTTAGAATTCTGTGCTCTGGAATGGCAGCTCTGCATTTCTTTGTATCCAAGATAACCCCTATGAATTCTGTGGACTGAGATGGGATGAGATTGGATTTTTGCTAGTTTATGGTTATGCCTAGCCTTTGTGCAGCAAGGAGAGAGTATGCCAGGGCTTCTTCCAATAGATGTCTGGTGGGGGCAGAAATAAGCCACTCATCTAGGTATGGAAACACCTGGAATTGTTGTAGTCGCAAGTGAACTGTGATGACTGCCATGCACTTTCTGGGGGCTGTAGAGAGTCTGAAGGGCAGTACTCTGAACTAGTAGTGACTGGCTCCTGCACAGAAGCACAAAAATCTTCTTGATGGCCTGTCCACTTTTATGTGATAGTACGCATCTTGAAGATCTATCGAGCACATCCAATCGTCCAAAAGTGGGAGGACAGACTGTACTGTGACCATCCGGAATTTTTGTACTCTCACAAACTTGTTCAATACACTGAGATACAAAATTGGTCTCCAGTTCCCAATTTTCATTGGCACCAAAAATAGTCTTGAGTAGAATCCGGATCCTATTTGGTCTGGAGGGACTATTTTGATGACTCTCTTTCTTAGCAGCTTTTTTATCTCTAGTGCTGCTTCTTCCCTTTGACTGGGTGGAACGTCGGGAAGGTTTTTTGAAGGGACAGGACAAAGATCGAAGGGGATATGATAACCTCTGGTTATAATCCTTTGTACCCAAGAATTGGTGGTGATGGTTAGCCAGGCAGAAGGGTACAAGGAGAAACTACCCCCAACCACCTCCAGAGGAAAGAAGTTGGGCCGCTCTTCAGGAGCGCAGGTAGGATTGGCCAGGGAAAGAGTCCCTGGAACCCTGGTTACGCGGACCCCCTCTGCCCCGAAAGGAGTGTCTTCCCTGTGAGTTTCCCCCTCTGCCTCTAGGGGAGAACTTGGCCTGTGTGTCATGGAAAGCACCCTGAGATTTCTTGAACCATATCTTCTTACTCTTTTGGTTTTGGGAGAAAGCACGTTGAGGGGAAGAGTAATGGACACCTATGGCAGAAAGGGTCTTACCGTCCTGTTCACATCTGGCCAGTGTGCTTTTACCTTTGGGTCCAAGCAACGAAGAGGCCTCAATGGGAGCATTAAGAAAGGAACCCTTAAAGGGTTCCACGAAATTGCACAAGCGCATTCAGGCTTGTCATCTCAAGACCACAGCTGAACCCACTGCTCTAGCTGCTCCTTCCGATGCGTGAGCTATCAGTCGCATAGAGAAGTTAGATATTGACTCAATGGTTGCCAGCTGAGAGGCCACTTTGTCATGGACCTCATCAGACACGGCACCAGCCAAGGTTTCAGAGATCTCGGAAATCAGATCCCTTTGAAGCCTGGTAAAGTGTGCCATATAATTCAGGGACCTGATAGTAAAGGTTGCTGATGCAAAGGTGCGCTTTCCTATCCTATCCAGGGCCCGGGACTCTTTGTTAGGCGGATGGACAGTCTGGATTTCTTCTTCCGCCAGATCCTTTTTTGTTGCAGCCGCCACCACCAGAGCATCCACAGGAAGACCTTTAGACCAATGGGGATCCATAGCAGGAGGGGACAAAATCTTATCTGGCCTCCGAGGAATAGCCTCAACGGTGTCAAGAGCCTTCAACGCATGCTGCACGATGAGCTGGACAAGTTCTTCAGCAGGTGGAGTAACCCAGAAGGTACGGGTCTGGGCATGGAAGGCCTGCAGGAACACAGACTCCTCAGAGGTCGGATTAGAGGGCTGCCAGTCATATTTCTGTTTAAGGATTTCGAGGATATCACCAAAGGATACCTCAGCGGGTGACCGAGGGGATCCTTCCCCCTCATCAAAGTCTGTGTCTTCAGTGAGGGACTCCTCTGTGGAGTCCATGTGCTTCCTCTTACATGAACTTTTCCGGTGGACTTCCTCAGAGGGAGAAGCTGGGGCAGACAGCGGAAAAGGGGTTTCCTGTGGGAATATGTCCTGAGGCCCTTGCACCCGATGTCCGCTAGGTGCAACTTGTGAAAACAGTGTACCAGAGGAGGGCGGGAGGATAGACAGCACAGTATCGCCAGCAGAAACCAGTGCCTTCTCCATCAGTGGAAAGGCTGGTCCACCTGAAGAGGATTGAGTGTCCAGGACAGGGATCACCCCTCCCCTAAGTAGCTCAGCCTGCCGACTCTGAGTCCTCGGATGGGTGTGGAACAGCAAATTACGCATGTCACAACTGCCATCCTGGGTCGTAGAAAAACTCTCCTGCCATGAAGGCAACTGCGGTTCCTTAGTGAGACCCATAAAGGGAACCGCAGAGGGGGAAGACTGTGCTATATCAATGGACTCCAAAGGCAATGAAGGAAGAGAATAAGAAGGGGTCTTTGGAGATGGGTGATCACCTCCCAAGGAAATATAGGTCCTGGGGGGCGGGATACCTCTGGCCAGAAGCACTTGATCCACAAGATGCAACATGTCATGTTCGGAAAGGCTTCTAGTGGACCTCACGGAGACTGAGGGAGAAACAAGTCTGTCCACAGAAGAGACAAACTCGGTGCCCAACTCACCAGTCCACACCGAGAACAACGGTGCCGAGAGAGACTGGACAACGGGTGTCTGCACCAAGGTGCACTAACACAAGGATTGGCGCCGAAGTGGTTGCCAGTACCGAAGCTGGAACTTGGAGCCAATAACTGAGGCATCAGTTCCAAGTAAGATGTTGGAGCTGATGTGGTCAAGGTCTGCGCCGACTGAACGGTCGGTGCCGATGCAGTAGTCATAATAGTCTGAACCGAGGAGCCCCTCAGTGCCAATATAGTAAAGGCTACAGGAGAAGATGGAGCCGAGATCACTGATGGTGCCGAAGGTCTAGGTACCAAAAGCACTGGTGCTGACTGAGTGAGCTCTGAAGCAGAAACTTTAGCCTTTTTAGGTCTTGGTTGGCGGGAGTCCCCAGCCGGGGACAAAAGCAAAGACTTGGCCTTAGTAGGATCATCCAAAATTTTCTTATGGGCTCCAGGAGGGGTTGAAACCTCCGACCCAGAAATAGCCTCTGAAAAGGGAGATTTGAGAAGTCCCTTCAGCAACAACTTATTTTTCCTTTCCAACAACATTCTGTTAGAAAAATTTTTACAAATAACACAGGGCAGGTCAACAGATAAGTGGGACACACCCAAGCAATAAACGCACAAAGAGTGTGCATCTGATGTAGGTAATGTGTGTCCACAATCAGAACACCTTTTGAATCCCGGACTACCTTTCTTATCTGCCATGATAGAAAAACGGGACAGTAGAAAGGGTACCAGCAATGGTACAAAAGAATACCTGAAGGTATGAAGAAAGGAAGAGATTACCAACGATGGTAAGGGAGAAATACCTTGCGGTAAAAGGTGCACAGTAAAGAGAAGAAAACTCAAGAAAATATGGTCGCTAAATGCGATAGGGTAAGAGACAACAAAATAGAAACTTTTCTGACAGAAAAAGTTATATATATGACTAGTCTGACAACAAATATCTATACTTGACTCAAGAGAAGCAGCTTGACATGACCGAATGGCAACGCGGCAAACAAAATCTGAGGTTCCAGGGAGAGGGGGATTATGGGTAAGAGTTTAGCTTGAGAGTTTGTAGTTGACGCGAGCTTGAAAAATTGCCGGCTCGGTTCTGAGGTTGGAACCGATACCCATGCGTAAGGAAAGAACAAGGATTAACAATATCAGATATAAAGTTGCGGAAATTAAGAACTGATGAACATAGTGAGAAAAGGAATAAGTGGTATGAAAACATTTTTTATATGAGGTTTTTTTTTTGTGTAACCATGAAGTGATTTATCATGTGGTGATAAAAATGTGAAAAGAAACGAAAGAAAAGAGTAGAAGATTTCTATAAAGCTTAAGGCTTTTTGTTGAAAATTTTGTTGAAAATGCTAGCTAAGTGAAATATAAAATATAAAACAATAGCAGAAATAATGTATTATGATTGCAAAACATTGTTCTTCAGAATGTAAAATGAATAATCTTTTTGAGAAAGGTTTACACATGTATATAACTGGGAAGGTTTTAAGGAACTTAATATGGAAATTATATTGTATGATAAATATGAAAAAGACAGGAGGAAATTCACAAATGGAATAAAATATTGTTTGTTACAACTGAGGTATAAAATGGACAAAGATGTATTGGCAAAATTAAGAAAATCATTTTGGAAAAAGTATTGAGGACAGATGAAAATTAAGGAAATTGGAATGAAAGAAGTATGTACCAATTTTGCATTGAATTAATGATGACTTTGTAAAAATGATGTAGATATGATGGATAGAGGTAAATATTTAGATATATACAAATAAAGCAACCCTTATCCCACTTTTTTTCAATAAGTGCCATTGGCTCTAGTACATCTGTCAGAGCTACCACCAACTCAGGCAGATGGATCGATCCTTGGTTTAATGTCTCATCTGAAGGACCAGTCTATAATTTGCTAAAAACAAAACCAGCTTCTCTAGCTTGTTCTTACAGCTCAGATTTTAATTTTTTGTGATCTTTCTAATAAAAAAATCTCTGTATCCCTTAAGCCTTTGGATCTGTGAGCAGTTCCATGTACTAAATGATACAAATTACTTCATGTTAGGTCTAACCACAGTCTTTATAAAGGTATTAGTACTCTTTCATCCCTGCTACAGACATAGCATAATATAACCTTAATAGCAGAATAGCATTTTCTAATAACCCACAATAAGTTTGCATCAGATTTATGGTAGCTGTCAATAACTAACCCCAGGTCCCTTATTGCATTCATCATTAACAGGAATTATGTTTGTTTAACGCATAAGGAATGTTAACACTGCTCATATATTAAAAGACTGCGGGTTGCAAATATATTACTTAAAAATAAAAGTATTTTCCTGTATAATAAACAAAGAACTGTTAACAGTTGAGTGATTCTGAAATGAACTTAATAATCATATGTATTTGCAGGAAGGCACAATGAAACAGGTCAGTGAAAATGCCCAAAATAAAAGCAATGTGATTTCTGTCCTTGATTTTCCGTAACTACAATTATTATTATCATTATTATAGGGACATAGCTGCATATGGGTGCAGGGTTAGGAAGCAAAGTGACCTTTTTTGCATTTCGTTACTTTAGCCTACAGAGTAGATGTTGCATCTCTCTACAAAATCACTTTTAAGGCACATGCCAACAAGTGTCAAAGACATGAGAAACTGGAGACCTATAACTTTAGAGAAAACTGATTATGAAACATTTACGAGAATAATACAAAAAAAGATGGAAAACTGTTGAATGAATTAAAAGAACATGATGCGTTTGGTGTAAAATGGGCAGAATTAAAGGAAACAGTAAATATGATTTTGATAGAAAAAATAGGTAAGATTGGTTGCATGTGATGTAAAGAAGGCATCTGATAAATTATGAGACAATTAAAAAAGATAGTAATGGTAAGTGGTGGTGTGGGCCCTGGCTAGTGATTTGATGACAGCTGAACAGTTAGTAAGTAGGTCTAAGGTTTTTAAGGAGTACAGACTACAATTTTCCATAGATAAGCATAAAGCTCAACATCCAAACTGTGCGAGTGAAGAAAGAGAAAAGAACTGGAGATTATGAGTGTGGTGCAAACTCTTTCATCTGGTGCATAATATCGTTTCATACTCTGGCAGGATGCAGCAATGTTCTCAAGGCATTAAGCTGGAAAATGCAAGTGCTTTGTGGCAGGGTTCTACATAATGCAGCAAGCTACCTACAAATGTAAGATTCCTGATATCAGAACTGCTCTTCACTGGTGATCCCTGGCATCTCTACTAGGTACTGGTGGGATTAGGACTGCTGTCCCAACAGATGTCCTGGACACATTTTTTATACATTTTATGAAAAATTCAACACTACTACAGTTAACCAAATCATGCTGCTTTAGAAAAACAAAATCTCACCTAGCTCCTCTACTTTTCAGCTGATCATTTTTTTCTGCAGTACAAATAGCTTAATCTTCCGGTCTCTCTGCATTCTGTTTGGTCTTGCACATATCACCAATTACAGAAGCATTCTACTAGGACATGCCAAAGAAATACTCTTCAAATTAAGTCATCCAAATGAACACATTAGCAGCTTTCGCCATTGTAGGGACAAAAATGGGATAGGTGTTTTACTTTCTTTTGTAAATTAATTTATCCATACGTACTGCTGTGCTGAACAAAATGTGATCCACTTAGTCAAAATAATAGCCATTAGGCATGCAGACTGCTAATTATAAGTTACTGGTAAGTACAGCAGTAATAGTAGGTGGTCATCTGGTTAATTCATTTATGATACCCACACTTGCAACCAAACAAAAATGCACTCCTCATCTTAGGGCCACAGATGCTTAGCATAAGTTTAAATGAATGTATTGCTACTCAACTGGCATTACAACAGTATGATTCACTAGACCAGGTAATGTTTTATTAAAGGCCTCATTTCCTTCTTCTTAGAGCATAAGTATAACTAATATTCTACATGAGGTGAAGAAAAATCATGCAACTAAATGAACTTCAGCTCCTAGTATTCAATAAGAAATATTAAACAGATAGCGCCTACTTACGCTCTCTGGTCTCGCTTTTAAAAATTCTAAAGTTGCAATTTCAGAGAGTTTATCAAGGTGAACAATGAAGGGTACCCCTGGCACTGTGTCTTTCACCAGTGCTAAATCCTGAGGCAGTCTGTGCTAGTGATGGACTCACATGTGGCAAACCAGGCTAGAACAAATGTAGACATGATATCTATCGTCAGCTATGAACTAATGTCACAACATAGTGGAGCTGCTCCACAGTATTTTCAACAGGATGCAGAACCTAGGGAAAGTACAGCTGCATAGTAACTTAAAGTAACAGTAGATGCCCTTAAATCAGATGTCCAGTTTATAGTATTAGGATATGATTTGGATGAATGACCACAAAGCAACCTCAAAGATAGTCTGAACAGATACAGTTCTTGAAGTAGGCTGCAATGTTATCTGCCATTCTTGAGGAGTGAGTCCTAACCTTTCCTGATAGCTGATTGCATTGTTGTCTAAGCACAAGAAACTAACTACTTAGAAATTATCTGTTTCACTATTAGTTTACACGGTTTCCCCTTTCATAAAGGGAAGATGCATTTTCAGCCTTAGATGGCTTTTGTTCTCTGCACATATCAGACATTTCTGAACATCCATCCATTGCAAAATTCCTTCTACTATACTTTCCTGCTAGGAATATATTTATTTAATGTAAATTTTGTGACTGTGTTATACATAACAAAGGCTTTGTTTTAAAAGATATCCTGTCCTTGTAAAGTCTCTTCATATTTGAAAAGTCATTCTAGTTAAAATAAAAGCAAACAGTGTCTTCCAAGACAGAAATTTAAAATAAACTAAAAGTAGAATTGTTGGATGGAGTATACCCACTATAACTGTGGATTCTCAATCAGTGTTATTGCTACAGTAACACTTCTTATCCAAGTGAAATAGCTGCAACAGATGTTAAACTTTAAATTTTACTTCCAGAGCTTTCAGATGACAGTACAGGGCTGGTTTCCACCTCTAGCCTGCAGAAAGACTTATTAGGAGAGCAGCCTGCACTATCTCCATTTCTTTTCAATGCTGGTTGATCACCTCCAAGTGACTCCATAACATCTAGCCAGAAAACAAATTGCCCTGTCACTTGTCTGTAAAACTCCTGGGGGCATGAATAGTTATTTTCCAGATTCTTATGGAGGGGGATGGAAATAGTCAGTACTACAACATGTGTTTTCCAACCCTCCCAAGATTACATCTCAAATGGACCATTTTATTTGAATTGGTCCACTTGGTCCACCTTAGACTGTTTACTACAGAAGGGTGCCTATTTAACAGGATATTTCCTAAGATAAATGGTCACGGGTAGATGAAATAACAATGCAACAGACTGAATGGCCTTGGTCTTTTCTTCCAGCTCCTTGAAAATTTCTGAGAAACAGGACCAAACAGTAAGTTCTTGTTTAAGTGGTAATTAAGCAACTGCTACTTGATATTCTCTTGTAAAGCCTGAATTCTGAGCCTTGCATGCCTTATAATTAATAAGTTGTTAGATGCTTGCCTGCTATAGCTATCAATGGCACAATGTTCACATCTGACTACATGTTTACCCACCTAACAAGCTTTTTGGATAAGTCTTCTCATTTTCATGGAATTGTCTTGCATCTCAGAAACCACATCTTCAATCTTCCTGAAAATGTCATCTTGGTACTCTATGATGTAAGCCTAGAAGATAATTACCATGACTAACAGAGATGCTGAACCATACACCTTTTTCCCAAATTTGTCCAGAACCCTAAAATACACAACTGGAATCCCAAAGTGCACCAAGACTAATTTCCTTAAAAAACAGAGCACTTTTATCGCCAAAACACTGAGAGTTCCTCATAGTTACCAAATAAATGTAAATTAAGAACTAAAAATCAATAACTAGGCATGTGACAATGCACCAATTAAAACAAACTGCAAAGATATAATTGAATTAGGCATCCATATCTAAAAACTGTTATAATGTGGTTATATAAATGCATACCAATAGAAAAAAAATGAAATTTCCACTTTTTCTAAGATATTACAACTAAAATAAACATTTAATATTGGTACTTCCTTTCAAACCTGGAATAACATATGAATCTACTCGTGTCTGCCATGTTACTATTTTTTTATATAGATAACTTTTAAATCTTAAGTTTGTTTTTTTATTTTGTTTTGGTTAGTTGGGATGATAATGATTGTGCTTTTTATTTTTAATACTTTTCATATTTTTAACAAAACGTGATTTAACTAGAACTGCACTGTAATTCCTGATTATCGTGGTAAAAATAGTAATGGTTGTATACCGTATGAAAACTAACTTTTCAAACTGTTAATTTCTCTGAGATTAAAAAGCTGTGTAAACTCAGAAGAAATCTTTGCTTACTGTCAGCAAATGTGGATTGCATAAGCATTCCATCATGTTAATATTTGTGAAGTATTTATGAATTGTTTTTTTTTACCCCCCCCCACACACTTAGTTAAAAATTCACTATGTTGTGTTTGCACGTTATATTATAGTTGAATTTTACTGAGAGTTATGGCTATCTACTGCCTTTTTGATGATACGTTAAAGTTATCTTGTGTAAGTATATACCCAAGGAAGAATTGTCAGCCAGATGTCAGAACTGAGCTTACAAATTTTGTTAACTTTCCTAATAAAGTAAGCTGGGCTTCAGCAAAGCAATCCACCTACCTGCATTTCACAGTGGCTTCTGATTTCAGTTTTGTTGAGAAATTGCCATTTGACATTTTGTATGTTTTGTCCTTTGAGGTAGCATATCAGCATGGTGTTTAGCAAACAATTACCGAGCCAGATTGAATATTCTTTTTTTAAAAAAGGAATAATGCTAGCAAAACAAAAAGTTGGATTTTTTATATGGTTAGTGTAAAAGTCTGAAATATTTGGACTGTTCAGGACTATAAAAGTTAAAAAGAAAGGGATATTTCTGTTCTTTTACTTTTGACAGTACCTTTTGTAGTGTGTGAGACATGCTGCTGAGCAGAGGACATCCTTTTCTATAGTACTTTGCATAACGCAGCCAGTCATCCCAGCTTATTTCTCTTCCTGGCACCTGTGCTGTAAAATTAATCTCAACGATGAGGTTACAGTAGATAAATGTAACTCTTGAGGATCCTGATACACAGGCAGAATCACTTCCATATTTCAACATTTCTGATGGAGACTGGTCATACATTAAAACCATTTAGCCTCATTTGAAATGAAAGTCTTTAAATGTTGATTTGTGAGTGCACTAGTGCTGATTTCTGAAGGAACTCACTTAGCAGTTATTTAAAACCGTTCTGTGTTCCTTAACCTTGGTAAAGAATGAGCATAAAGAATGCAGGAAAGTGTAAAAGGCCTTGCCTTTATTTTTTAGCTTTTGCATTGTAGGTACCTATTAAATGGTAAAAGTGTTGACAGAAGCTTTCTAGTGTTCACAGTAATGCTGTTGAGATGTGGGGTGCATGGCTAGGCGTAAAAAGGCCCTTGTGGTCATTAGCCTAGTAAACACCTATAAAATCTCCCTCCACTGAGGATATAATCAAGTTCCCAGAAGGTGATTTTTTTTTTAAACTGGTGCATTTGGTATTGCTTTTACTTTTACACATCTCCAGTAAGTATGAACCGCAGGCATTTCTGAAAACTGGAATACTGAATGGCTGCTGTGGACTTCAAATCCTTGAGCTACAAAAGGCACAAGTACATTTCATGGGATTTAGAAATCTACTTGGCTGACCACTTGAAATACTTCCTCATTAAATGTCTTCAGGGTTGGGGTGAGGGGCAGCAAACAAGATGACTTCCTTGTCATCTGTATCATATTGTACTGTTGCTAAGAGGAGAGAAGAGATTTGGGTTAAACAGACCACACACATGTATTTCTCACTCCAAGGAGTTGAAAGAGAAGGAAGAGTCACAGAGGAAAAGATGTCCCGAAGCCTTCAGTTCTATATGTGGCCTGATCTTTAACAAAACTACAGTAATTGAAGACAGCAAAGGCTTACCGTGGCACCAGCAAGCCAGATAACTGGTACTTGCGAGTCTGTCCTCTTGTGAGAATAAGCAAGATTTAATTTATTCCTGCAAGTAGGAAGAGAGAGCAGAAAGCACCAGACAAGTTAAGAATCACAGAGTCTCTTCTATTAGGATGGTTGGAATATGCCGTGGGAAGAGCTCATTAGATGGAGCAGTCTGTAACTGGGAAGGCTGAACAACCTCTATTGGCACCTAGAAAACAAAATCCAGCCCAGAACAGACATCTTGATCGTTTCCCCCAAGTCATGGGTACTGACATTAGATATGATCTCATTATCAACCTTTAAATGAGTCATGACAGGAGAAAATGCAGAAGTTATAGGCCAAAGGACCAAATAAAGATGAAGGTGGTTTATGGGTAATTAACCAAATGGTATATGTTGCTTCTCTAAATGTATACAAAGTGTTAAAATAGATAAATGAAAAAGAAAAAAGGTTGGTGGTAATAATATTTAAATACAAGTACAAAAAAGTCTGGGATATGATAAGTAGTAAAAGAGAAAAGGATGTAAAAATGAAGAAATGGAATGTTACCAAGAAAAAATATTAATATGGAAAATAAAAATTGATAAAATAGAAAAGGAGAGAAAACAGTGGTACAAGAATACAATTATACAATATTATTTGTTAAACATGGGAAAAGTAACAAAAGAAAAAAAATAATGCTATAAAAATAAAAAAATACATGGTGTAATAAAAGAGTAGACTGCCAAGACATTTTTGTGGAGACTGGTAATAGATAAATTACCAATAAAAGGGAATATGCCATATAAAATGAAAAGTGAAAGAATATGTTTATATTATGGTGAAGAGGAAACTACTGACTATGTGTTTATGAAATGTAAAAGACTGATACAATTATTGGAAAAAATGTGTAAAGAAATTTTTGAAGGTATTGAAAAAGTGGATAAGAAATATAAACATAATTAAATATGGGTATTATAAAATACAAGTATAAATTTGTTAAAATAATTGATAAATGTTTTATGTTATATGGAATGAAAGGATAAATTAAATTATATTCAATGGAAAATGGCAGTAATTTTGAACAAAATTAGACAGTAGCTATGGAAAAAGGAGTGGGGTCTAATAAGGATAGAAATTCAATATAAAAAGAAAAATATGACTGTATATCATGCAATAGAAGAATATGGAAAATTGGATTTTATAAATATATAAATTCTGTTAATCTTATAAATATTTAAATAATATGTAAATATTGTTTTCTTTGTATAAATAAAGGACCCTTCGCTTTTCAATAGGTGCTGCAGGATCTGTTACATCTATTTGGGCTATGACCAACTGGGGCAGATGGGGTTTTAGTTTAATATCTCATTTGAAGGACAACACACTCAAGTGTCAGCAATACATCTATCTGGTGTGGGAATAGTAATCACAAGTAACCACTGACAAGAGTTTGGTTTACTTCTTATAAAGTGACTTCTTTTTTGGATGGATAATTTCTACTGGGCTTTCAAACAAGTGAGCAGAACATTTGTACAATATTCATCAGACTTTTCTCCTTTGCTTCTATGTGCTCTGAACTTTCTGAGATGAAGAAACCAATAAGGAAATACGTGTCTACGTGTGTGTTTAGTAGCTTGGCTTTAACATCCTCAGGAAAAGGTTGAGTTCTCTACCACAAAAGTTTATTATGACAGAACTAGAAGCAGTAGCTCAAAAATGGCATTTACTGCAGCATATCTATTATTTAACCATGTGTAACCCAACCTTGTCAGCTGCTTGGGACAGTTCTGACAGCTTTTTTCTCTGAGGAGAGAGGCCTCCAGTTTCTTTACTCTGAGTATCAGTCTGTTGCAATATATTACAGGGGTAGTGCGCTGTTTGAGTATGGTATGTTTACAGTCTCAATAACTAGTGTGGCTAAACAGTATAGAGCTTTTATCTACTCCATTAAGAATGCTTCTTTCATTCTCTACTGGCAGTATCCTTAATACAGAGATGACATCTGAACCTTTATGAAAGCAGTTCTACAGTAGTTTTTTTTTTTTATCTGACAGATTTATGAACAAATAAAGTCTATTCAGGTTCCATGTAAAATGCATCTGGCTTCTTAGGAACAGGTAACACAGTTTCAGGTTCCTGGCCTATTTCATTAAAATACTGTAACAGGAACCAGTAAGTGATCTTATGGGAAGAAGCTGAGAGTAATTCATTTTACATTTTCACATACCTCTGATTAGGAGCTAAAAGCTTTTTGGCTGATCATGCACATTTTTATTAAGTTAATGGCACTGTCAGAATACACATTTTCTGGAGAGGAACTTGAAGAAAGCAGAGCATTCACTTTATTTTCATTTACTGACAGGATAAAAGGAAGGGTAAGCTGGTCAGAAGACTTTTTTAGCCAAAATCTGACTTGTGTATTGGCATCATTATCTAACCCACACAGGAAGAAATCTGGTGAGATATAAGTTAATTCATGATCTTCTTTCTCAACATCAGATTCTGAAGACTGATGTATGGGTTCCCTCATTTTGTTTTATGTATGTGGCTTTCCTGAACTCACTAACTTTGGTTCAGTCCTAAAATTGAATTAAGCCTTTTGTACAAGACTAAAACATTCTTATATTGTTTTTCTGTAATCAGTAAAAACAGAATGTTCTGCATCTGAAGGACAGACAACCAATCCTTGGATGTTCTCACCTCAGATGTCTAGGTCATCCATCTAATTGCCTTACAATCTGTTTTTGTTTGGGCATCTGCCCAACCAATGTCAAGCTCATTTCCATCATAATCGCAGGAAAATAATTATAAATGGAGTGGCAAAAGCAGCAACAGTCTTTGCAGTCAAAACTGAGTAACAAAATCATCAAGTCTCTGCAGTCAAAATTATTCTGGATTAAAGGCCTGATGCAGCCATCTGAGGAATGACAGCAAAGTAGGAAGATTCTCTGTCTTCAGTTCTTAATACTTTTTCAGACTGAATATTCTTAACTTTCTGCTGTTCTCATAGGTTTACAGGTTTGACTGTCAGGCATATAACCTACTGTCCTGTCTAGAAGCTTGACTGCTGTGATCCCATGTTGATATTTTAAATATTTTATACTTGCATGCACACACACACACACACACACACATACACATATATATATATATATATATATATATATATATATATATAAATTATTTTATAAAAACATCCATTATTGTAAACAAAAATGTTATAATATTAAGAACATTCTTAAAAGACAAAAGGGAAAGAAGTGATTTGAGAATAAAAGGAACATACTCTTGTAATATGTGCAATCAATGCAGATTTACAGCAAACAGTCCATTTTCTGTTTGAATACAGGAATAAGTTATGCTGTACCAAAATATTGCAACTGTAATACTTTAATGTAATTTATGTTGCTATGTCTCGGGCATACCAGGCGTTTTCTGTGGGCGGAAGTATTAGGAAATCGAGCTCGAGAATAAATAAACAGTGACATGCAATGAAGAACAGTAAAACCATTTAGTAAAGACACATTTTAAAAGGCAGAAGTTTTAAAAAGTTTACTTTTATGTGCTAGATGCCATTCAACCATATATTAGGGACAGAGTTGTTAAGATGTTAGACACCAAGGAATATGACTGGAAAATAAGATTAAATGCCACAAATTCGACAGATTTGAATGACCATATTAATTTTAAATGCGTTTTAAATAAACAGAGGTTTAAGACCAAGTATGAGAACTGATTTTAAACAAGGGGCATGACTGGATGTGTTTTATGTCATTTTTTTTAGAACTGCATTTTGTATGCAAATAGACTGAAGTGCTCATTTTGTGTAATAAAGTACTTGTTTGAAGGAACAGAAAAATCAATTTTTCCCCTTGTGTTTATATTTCTGTGCTTACTGTAAAGTCTGCAAGACATTCTTCTGTAAGCATTCTGACTATGTCCCTTGGATGGGTGATAACTACATTGTTTAAGGATGCTATGTTGCATTCTTGTTTCCTTTATTTTTTTCTCATATAGTTAATGATTCTTTATTGTGAGACCCTGCTGGGTTCATTGTTATCTCTGAAAATGTTATAGGAAAAGTAAGTAGCTTCTGTATTTTACTTAATTTAGACTTGCTTTACAAAAAAAGGAAATTTTTGAAAAGCCAAGTACCATCTCTTTTTTTTTCTGTTGCATTGGTTATTAATTTTGCAATTCCATCACATTTGTGTTGTTGAATTTGTCTGTATATTTGTGTCTTACTGGTACAAGTTTGTTAATGCAGAAGTCAATAGTATCACAGAATTCACAGACAGCATCCTAAACAGACTTAGGTTACTGAAAATACTAAAACAGTCTGTTTTCATAAGTATGTCATTTATTACACCAGTCTGCACTGCTATACTCTAGGATGGATACTTTATTTATGAAATTACTTTGATTTATTCTTAGACTAAAAATGAATAGTATCACAATTTCTGTTAACTGCAGATGATAAAACAATCGGTGGAGGGCAGAAAGATCCTAGGTTTATTATTATATCTAAGATATTGCCACTTGTGATGGATTTCATATTATGTTTTCCAAGCTGTTTTGATTAACAAAATCATTTAGTACCTGGACATTGTTGTTGTTTGTCTTTCGGCTTTTTCCCGGTAAGGCGTCGCCACAGCGGAACTCCGGTCTGCTAATGATTGGCAGTAGATTTTTACAAAATGCCGAGGTGCCAGCTCGACGCCCAACCTTCAACGAAGGCATGCCCATTTATGCACACATGTCTTTCGAACGCTACCCAACCGCGGGGAGGACATGCAGACTCCACGCAGAAGGCACTCCTAAGCCAAGCCGAGAATCGAACGGGAGAACCTCTTGCTGTGAGGTAACAACCGTACCACCGCGGTATTTTGTTATTTGATAACTTACCCAGTCAATGTCCAAGTAGTTAAAACCCCTACAAGGATTATGTTTTCAATGATTTTTAAATCCAAGACTTGTCTAAATAACCTCATACTTTAGGGGACATACATTGCTGCACAATAGAGTCTTCCAACATTATTTTCTGTACAATTGACATTACTTACTGTATGGCTAAGTTCAAGTCCTGATATGATTTCTTGGCTTCTGGGTTTTATGTGCTCTTTTAGAAAGACTGACACTACTATCTATACAATTGGATCTGCAACACAAAGGATGTTACAGCCTGGAATTTGTGATGAGCGTTTTGGATCCATAAACAGTGTTTCAGTAATGGTACAGACATAGTAGTTTTAATTTAGTTTTGTTTTTAAATTTAAAGAGGTCTAAAAAAAACACTATGGGGATGGAAATGTTCTTGTTTAGTACTTGCACTCCATGGGAAGACAAATGAAGCCCATTAGCGGCAAAGCCCTCTGATTACTTGACCACTCACTCCAGTCAACAGAGACCAGATCCCCATCTATAACACCACATCCATAACAGCTGACTGAATGGCAAAAGTTTGTCATGATATTTAGGTGCTATATGGAGAGATGGGAAGATTTTGCTAAGTGGCATGTTTTTCCCATGCTTGCAAGGATGCCTGATAATCCTTTCCCCAAGATGTATGATCACAGACTGTTCATTACGGCTTGAACAATTACCATAACATAACTGGCCATCATTTTTAATCAAATTGAGATGTTCCTAATTTTGATCCCAGGCAGGCATGACACTTAAAATCTCCTTAAATGTGTCTGTTTTTGCATAACGGAGTCACCAGTTACTAGAGCTGTTTCAGGGACATCAAACTTCAATATTTGTTTAATGGGTTTACAATTCTTTGTTATATTTTAACCCCAAGTATTTAGTTGCAAGGTATGCCCTCCACTGCCATATGGTGATCCTCTATGTTTAATTTACTATGTTCAGTGAGAGGCTTGTGCAATATATTATGTGTAAACAGCTCTAGTTTTGCTAAGTTTATGGCTTCTTGAGGTATAGGTGAGGGTTTTGTAGGAACAGTATTTAAATATATAATTCAGAATTGTTGTGGGACATATTGGGTTACTGTGTACATTCTAAAACTACAACAGTGCAACAAAACAAGAAAACAATCCAAGTAAATAAACTAAAGGCCAAGCCAAACAAATAAGTAAATAAACAAACCAGGAAAATTCAAAGCAGCAGTGTCTTCTTTGAGGACTTTGACCTGTTTTCATTTTCAATAAAAATGCAATTTCTCAACTCTTCACAAAGTTCAGAAAGAATTCATTGCTTCACAAATATAGATAGGGAAAAGATGTCTTGCCATTTCAAATTCTTTAAAAAGCTGAGAAAGTACTGTGGGTTTTACCTCAGGGATGAGGTTGATAGGATTTAACACCAGCATTCAGCAAGGTAGGAACATCACTCTAATAAACACTCCCAGGATTACCCACTGCAAACCCAAAGAAGTGACAGACTGAGATGTGGAAGTAGCAGCAGAAAAAATATTTTTAAATTTTTATACTTTATAAATACTATAAGATTCTTAGTTCTCCTTGTTAGAGTTTCTTTATTGAAGGCAGCACAGTGAACTCTGCTTTAAATGCACTAGCCCCCCCCCCAAAAAAAAAACAACACTGAAGTTGAAGAAATTCTGCTGGGATTTGACAGCCACAAGAGCACCTGTTGATACGCTTCTTAGGGGGCACCACCTTTCCTCAAAATGCAATCAGCAAAACAATCAGAAATAAATATAAATTGTACTCATAGTTAGCAGCAGGAAAACTCAAATAACTTAAGTAATGTCTAAAGCAACATAATGACACCACAAAAACTAAACAGAGTGACTAGCCTAGGTGACACTGGGAAAAATAAGCAAACTGCTGTGTTTAACAGCCAGACTTCCATCTATTGGTCACAGCCTCTAAAAGTAGCATCATGTGCAATGGGACATCTTCATGTACAATAGGACAGCCATTGAAAACCAGGTCCAAGACCAACACTGGTCTGTCCTGATCAATTAATTCAGTAATTAATTTTGTTGATTAAGTTAGCCCTATTGGACAGTGCACATTTACAGAGGAGATCCTTGGAGAAAAGCTCTACAAACAAGCATAAATGGAAAGCAAAGGAAAATTAAAGGCAGGGTGTTACTGTTGGACAACAAAACTATATACAATGCATTCTATAAATGTGTAAAAAAACAGTAGAATACATGATTGGATAGTATAATGATATTCTGAAATGACTTCTAACACACACACTCTACATCTGTAGCAAGAAGCACTAAAATGCAACACCAACAGTAATAAATGCAGATAATGCACTGAAGACTGCTTGTAACTGCATCTGCTGATCATGGTGTCTAACATTGTACCTGGAGACACTGCACTCTTTGTCCCAATATAGCTACACTACTGGCTGTGTTCGATTTCAGCACATCCCCAGTGAATAACTTCACAATGAAACAGATGGTTTGAGAATAATTAAAAAAAAAAAAAAAAAAAAAAATGAATGGGAACAATAAATCATGGACATTCCTGTTGCTATGTGCATGTACAAAAGCGCATTAAAATTTCATTTCAAAGCAGAAGGTGAAGAGAGCAGCCACCCCCTGGGTGCAAGGTGTTAGGGGGTATGATTGCAGTACCAGCCTTCATTCTTAAGCCGCATTTCTGAATGCTTGTATAAAAATGAATTCCAATAGTGCTCCTGCAGTCAGGAATAAAGCAGTGTAGTCTAAGGCTGGAGTAAGCTGCTTACTACAAAGGCAGCAAGCAGTTTGCTACAGTCCTTTAAAAAAAATTACTTTCTTTTGCTATTTATGGGACAGACACTAGGCCATGACACACTTCTTTTTCAGATAAGTAAGGAATGCCAGATCAGAAAATGGACCTTATTTATTTATTTACTGACTGCTACTTAACTAAGAGTTGAGGGGTGCTGATCTAGGGGTGGCATTGGGCACTACATAAGCCAGTCACAGCACTGCTTCAAAGCCTGACCACGTCCTTCTAGACAGCTAAATGAAAAAGGAACTGAAACCAGGTTCATCTTTCTGTTGGTGGTATATGTGACAAACAGAGATACTGCCAGCATAGCTATTTGGAATTTTGTAAATAATTATATGTCATTTGTGAATATCAACATGATACATATAAGATGCTTGTGTTACAACTGTATGCTGTGTGTATATCAAACTAGGTTTGTACAGACGTGTGTTGAAAAGACATTTTATAAAGTGCTTGTGCTTAAAATGTAACCACAGCATGCCCTACTGGAAAAGAACAGAAATGTACATGCACTATTGTAACTGTTTAAATGTATGTATTTTAACAGTGGAAACTGGGATATAGGAGGTTAACGTCAGTCTAGTAAATTTCAGAAGAATAGCTGAAATTAAATTACTTTATGGCAGCTACAGGCAGAATGTCTATACTAGGGAAGCTCTCTGTACTGTCTTTGGAGTGAACTAATTACTAAAACTGTTTTATGACTTCCAGCATCTGCCAAAGATCTGAGGTCTATGCATTTTCACAGGTAGGTGCTAAACACTGCTATCTTCCAACAGTGGGGGTTTCACCTGGGATAGAGTCAGATGACAAGAAATTATGTCACTCTGCAAGCTATCCCGGCAGTAATATTTGAGATATTAATTTAAGACGTTTCTGAGAGAGAGGCAGCATTCCATATTCTGTCTCAGACCTGACAACAACTAGAGGATCATTTCACAGCATCTGCCTTGCTCTTAAGTAAGTTAACTAGGGTACAGAAATTCTCTTAGATTCAGTCATGAATATAGTGAAGCATCCTTTATATGTTTTTCTTTATTTATTTATTTGAGACTGTCCTGCAATGTTGTTTTAAATATTTCCTGTGGTTTTGAACTTTGATGTCACTGTGAATATATACTGCATATTTTCTTGTTCTTTTATTATTTATTATTAAATATACTTAAACCTGTAATTGTGGTTGATCTTTGTAGAGATAGTTAAGTTTGAAGAGTACTTGCATACTTATTTAGTGACACTGTGGGCCACTCCTAATAGCCGTGCTCTTGGTCAAAGGATTGGACATCCTTTAAGGGCCTTAAAGTACCTGATAATGAATTGGCTGGTGGCAGTAATAACTACCTTATCATCTGAGCAAAAGTAGGCATAGCTAGTAAACCTGTGCCAGCCTTTCCTAGGTGTGTGTGGGAGTGTGTGTGTAAATCAAACAAAGTGTGTGTGTGTGTCAGCTACTTGGGCAGGGACACGAAGCACTGGTTGGACAGAGAGGGTGCTGTAGGTCTTGGCTTGGCCACTCAGTTCAGATCTCAACTCTATAGCTGTGCCAGTGGGGAGACTTACTGGGGATCTGGAGAAAGAGGGAGAAACCAGCCCCAGAGTGACTGTAGTCTCTGTGTGCTCTTAAGGGAAATTGCACTTGATGAAGAGAACTGCATCTGGAAATACTGTGTGTGCACTTGTCATTCTCTCAGTGTACGTCCCCCACTGTTGCCAGTGGAGAGGACTGAGGCTCCTTGATTACTGGTCCAGTGGTGGGATGTCACATTATTGGTTGGCAGTGGTGGGATAGCCACATATTGGGATTCAGTGGTGTGGGTATTGAACTCCTGTAGCCTGTAAACAGTGGTCAGTAAATGAGTTTGTACTCTCAAGAAGCCACACAGTGAAAATTCAGAGTTTGATATCACATTTTAATTACTTTTTGTTGGCTTAGTCAGTCAGGGAGAGCAGGCAAGAATTTCAGCACAGGAGTATGGCAAGCTGAGGAGGAGCCAGTTGGCTGAGATGTGCCAAACCAAAGGATTGGTGCATGCCAGCCTGACTAAAGCAGAAATGATTGCAGCCTTAACTATAGCTGCATCACAGACTAGTAACCAGGAAGACAACCAGACTGGCCTTGGGGATGTACAACTCTCAGAAAAATGGACAGTTCAACTTTGCCTCAGAGGACTTAAAAATCCATCTGGAGTTAAAGAGACTTGAACTGGAGGCCAAACAGATCGAGAATCAGCAGAGACACTGTGGTATTTGGAGACTGAACAATATCCTAGACCTGGTTATTACCAACATGGGCAACCGGTGGTCCACACCAGAGGTTAATTCCTTGTTGGTCAGATCCGACCATAAGCTAATCATCCTAGACATCCACATCCCTCCCCCCACCCCCCATTAGGGAAACAACAGTAAAAAATTTCTCCAAAGCCAACTTCACGCTTCTTAAGACAGAAGTGGCAAACTTCACGACACCCATGCTGACGGACAATAGAGGTATGACTGCTGGATCCTACACAAATGCACTTTATAAGCACTTACATGAGTGCATGGATTGTGCAATCCCTAACAGAACCAAGATGCTATCCTCCAAAAAAAGGAAGCCAATCTGGTGGTCCCCTGCCATAAACAAACTCTACAACAGAAGAAAGAAACTGTTGCAAAAAAGAGTAAAATCCCATGATTGGAGAAACTCCCTGATCAGCTTCAGTAAGAAGCTGAGATCCCTCATAAAATCCTCCAAAGCTAGTTATGAAAACAAAATCGCCACTGACTCTAAAGACAACCACAAAGCATTCTATAGCTATGTCAAGAATCTCAATGGCAACACTCAGATCTGCTCTGAGTTACAGCACAATGGCACTAAATATACAGAAACAACGGATATTGCCAACATCCTGGCAGATCAGTTCAGTGCTAACTTTACCCCTCTGTCATCCCCTAAAGGGCCCATCTCTATACCAGAAGAATGCAGAGTTCCTGTAATCACGGCTGCACAGGTAAAAAACACACTATCCAAAGCCGAGAACACAGCATCCATGGGACCTGACGACATCCCAGGCTGTGTTCTACATGAACTATAGAACGAACTGGCACCCCACCTAAGTACCATGTTTAATCATTGCCTCACCTCAGGCTATGTGCCCACTGAATGGCGCACAGCGACAGTTATCCCACTTCACAAAGGGGGAGCCACCACAGACCCCAGAAACTACCGCCCCATTAGCCTAACGAGCCTGGTCTGCAAGGCTATAGAGCGTATCATCATGGAACTTATAAACAATGACATTGGTAATCTCTAAACTCAGGACCCCACCCAGTTCGGGTTTGTAAAAGGCAGATCATGTCTTCTAAACCTGATAGACTTCTTTGAAGCAGTCACCAAAGCCGTAGATGAGGGTAAGGTGGTTCACACAGCCTATCTAGATCTCGACAAGGCTTTTGACACCATCCCCCACTCTGAAATTATAGATAAACTCACTAAACTAGGTATAAATCCCTATGTCACAAGATGGGCTGCCAACTGGCTCACTGACAGAACCCACACTGTAAAAGTAGCAGAATCCAAATCCAGCTTCAGACCAGTGACAAGTGGAGTATCACAGGGTTCAATCCTGGGTCCTCTCCTGTTTGGTATCTACTTTTCTGAAGTACAGGCCAACACAGAAGGTCTTTGGCTAACGAAGTTCGCAGATGACTGCAAACTAGGAGCCATAATCAAAACTCCAAAAGATGTGGACATCCTACAAAAGGGCCTTGCTGAGACAGATGCCTGGTGTCAAAGCCATGGCCTCAAGCTCAATGCCAAAAAGTGCATTGTCATTCCTTTTGGTAAAAACTCAGTACCCATGAACTACCACATAGGTGATAGTCTACTTAACACCGAAAGTGTGATAAGAGACCTTGGGACACAGGTGGACAGTAGTCTCTCCTTTGATAATCACATCGCCACAGTAGTCAGGAAATCCTTCTATGTGGCACACCTTATCACAAAAGGTTTCTCATCCAGGAAAAAAGAGGTCATTGTTCCCCTCTACTCATCACTCATTAGACCCATTATAGAGTACAATGCCCCTTTTGGTATGTACCTCACAAGACATCTACAACAACTGGAAAGGCCACAGAAATACCTCACAAAGAGGATTACTGGCCTCAAAGAGATGCCCTATGCAGACCATCTCAAAAAACTACAGCTTTACTCCGTTGCATATCGCCTACTCAGAGGCGATCTCTGCCTAACACACAAAGCTATGCCAAACCCAGTGCTTTTAGACATGCTCCACTTAAAGAAATCCCAATCCCTATGAGCTACATGCTCTGGGGACCTAAACCTCGTCACCACAATAAACAGAACATGCTGGAGGGATAGATTCCTGTCCCAGAGACTTCCTATACTCTGCAACAAACTACCTATCTATATCAAACAAAGCTCCTCATTAGCACTGTTCAAGAAAAATCTTGATGATTGGATGGGAGATAGGAAATTCACCTCGGGGATCACTTCTGTGGCTCTGCTCGACAGTGGCACAGGAAAATAATTTTCTTGGGTGGCGAAAGCCAGGGTACCTTTGGCTAGGCTTATATAGGCCCTAGGGCCAATAGCCTAGTACCTACCTATGAACCTAAGAAAAGGAAAAACAGATGGCATTAGAATCAGCAGAGAGACTGAGACATCTGTACGCTGAAGAAAATGAGAGGCAGAGGCAACATGTAAAGGAGATGCTGACTCTTCGCCAGGGTCATGGAGGTAATGGGAAGGGAGTAACCGAACCCCAGAAGCAATAAAGGTCAGTAAATTTCTTCCACAATTTACAGAGGGTGATAATTTTGATAGTTTTATTCATATGTCTGAAAGGGTTTGTAAAAAGTATAATGTTGACCAAGGGCTCTGGGTACGGTTCCTGATCTCCTTACTCCATGGTAAAGCTGTCACTATTTCTAAATTGTCTGATACGGATCTCTTAAATTTATGAGTGTTTTAAGTTAACACCTGAAGCTTATAGAAAAAGGCTTTGTGAGAACAGCCGCAAGGCAAATGAAAGCGTGTGTGAACATATTGCTGAGTTAAGCACTTATTTTCATAGATGGGTGAGGGGATGTCAGGTCACCACTTTTGAAGGGCTGACAGAACTTTTGGTGAGGGAACAAGCCCTTAGCACTTTGCATGAAGACATGAGAATCTGGTTATCAGATAGGGAATGTAATACCACAGATGAGTTGGGGAAAAAGGGAGACCTATACCTAAGCAAGCAGGCATCATTGCACAAGAAAGAGATACCCAGTGCTTCTCATGGCTTTAAGGGAACCTATGGGTGTGCAGCCTACACCAGCCTAATAAGAGTCCACCAGTAGCCGGTGAAGCCACTAGTTTAGGTACACAGCCAGTATCAAGGGTTAAATGTTTTAAATGTAACCAGTGGGGCCATGTAGCATACAGATGTCCACAGAGGCAAAGTGGAGAATAAAAGGTGGGAGAGCCAGCAAGTGGGAATGACAGAATGCCAGCAGTAAGTTGTCTGGAGACAACAAAGGTACCAAACTACCACAAGAGGTTATACCCTACGTTAGTAGATGGAAAACAGGCCACTGCTAAGCGAGAGACAGCCTCTGACCTAACCAGTGTGAAGCTTGCAATGGTTAAAGAAGAGCACTACTTGCTTGGGCAGTCTACTCCAGTCAGAGCTTTAGGAGGGACCCCATTCCAAATATCTTTGGCTAGGGTTCACCTTGACTGGGAGTGTGGAAAAGGAAGCATGTAAGTAGGTGTGTTTGAGGATATCCCTGCAAATGTCCTGATAAGGAATGATTTTTGATAATACAATACATTGTGTGCATGCAGTTACAAGCAGTCAGGCCTGGAGACAAGTATGGGGGTCTGGTAGCCTGGACAGGAAACCCAGACAAACTGCACACTTGAATCCAGGACTGATGAGGTGGCTACTTCAGGAAGGGAGCTACCCTGTAGCAGTGAAACTGAAGGTGAGCCGCAGCTGCCTGTGGGTAGTGATGTTCCCTTGGACAGAGCGACTATAATGGCAGAGGTGAGTAGTAGTACCCAGGCTGACAGTGAAGCACCACTGTCAGAGGATACCAGACTTTCTGTGGAAGGGGAGCTGGGAAGGGTTACAAAGTCAGAGTTAAGACAGGCTCAGCTCTCAGACCCTACATTACAAGGCTTGAGAGAGGTTGTCAGGGAGGTGGTCTGATTCTCAAGGAAAAGGGGAATTTGTACACTGGGACAAAGGGTTACTGTATAGAGAGTGGACCCCTGAGGGAGGGCTAGAGGTTGAGAGAACACAGCAGTTGGTAGTGCCCAGAGCTCAACGTCTGGCCCTTCCATCCATAGCCCATGACATTCCATTTGCAGGTCATATGGGCATAAATTGTGTACAAAGAGACGTATTATGCAGAACTTTTATCTGCTTGGGATTTCCAGGGATGTAACAAGGGACTGCAGGACCTGTGAGCAGTGACAAAAAGTAGGCAAGGCAGGAGACAAGGTGAAAGCTCCTTTGGTGCCTCTGCCTGTGATTTAGGAGCCATTTCAGAGGGTAGCTATGGATGTTGTGGGGTCTCAGAGTACTCCAAGTTCCATAGGAAAGAAGTACATCCTAGTGGTAGTAGATTATGCTACCAGATACCCTGAGGTGGTGGCTCTGTCCTCCGTTTAGGAAGAAAAGGTGTCCAGTGCTTTGTTAGAGAGATTTTCAGCAGGGTAGGTTTCCCAAAAGAAATACTGACTGAAAGAGATGTCAATTTCACATCAGACCTGTTGGCTTGTCCGTGAAAGCACTGTGGGGTGAAGCACCTAAAGACCACCCCCTACGATCCCCAGACTAATGGTCTTGTGGAGAGGTTAAACTCTACACTAAAGACCATGCTATGGGCATTTGCAGATCAGTTTAAGAGGGAGTGGGACAAATATCTGCCTCATTTGTTTGCTTACAGCCAGGTGGCCCGGAATCCACAGGTTTCTCACCCTTTGAGTTGCTGTATGGGCATAGGGCGAGGGGACCTCTAGATTTGAGTCGTGATGAGTGGGAGGGTAAGTGTGAATCCCACAAGGAGTCTGTTGTGGCATATGTCCTAAATCTCAGGACAAGGTTCGGGGAACTCATGGGCTTGGCCCAGGAGAACATGGCAGAAGCCCAACAGCAGAAAAAGATCTGGTATGACAGGAATGCTCGAGCTAGAGAGTATATGCTGTGGGGAAGCAGGTTATGGTTCTCATTCCTGTCAGACACAACAAGCTGCAGGCAGGCAGAACATGGGAGAAGCCCAACAGCAAAAAAAGGTCTGGCATGACAGGAATGCTAGCTAGAGCTAGAGAGTATGCTGTGGGGCAGTAGGTTATGGTTCTCATTCCTAGAAAATACACAATACTGGAAAATTCAAAAGTAAAACACACTGGAATGCAGCACAAGCAGCACAAGCAGTTGGTGGTGCAACGATCTTCTTTTAATTCATTCTGGTACCTCGGCCTTCGCCTTCTCCAGGAATACATTAGTAATGCATAACACCACACCTTTTATATCACTTCAATACCAAATTTACATGCTTAATTGCTTAATCAATCAATCTAACAACCAATTTGTGAATGAAAAAGAACCTGAACCCATGTGTCCCAAATTCTGCTGAATGCATTGTTTTTTGCTGTTTTTTTGTACTATTTTTTACTAAATTATTAAATTATTTTCTAATTAAACTTTAAGAAATTTTTTTTAAATATGTGTATCATATAATTTATCTTATATTATATTATAAATCCCATTAAATGTGCATCATAAAATTACAACAAACATTTTTATGATTAGAAAATATTTACTCTCTAAATAAATTTATAAGTTGCTTGTGCTGCGTTCCAGTGTGTTTTACTATGGTTCTCATTCCTGTCAGACACAACAAGCTGCAGGCAGGCAGAACATGGGAGAAGCCCAACAGCAGAAAAAGGTCTGGTATGACAGGAATGCCAGATAGAGCTAGAGAGTATGCTGTGGGGCAGTAGGTTATGGTTCTCATTCCTGTCAGACACAACAAGCTGCAGGCAGCTTGGGAAGGACCCTTCAAAGTGGTAAGGAAGTTCAGTGATGTTAACTACATGGTAGAACTGCTAGGTAAGAGGCAAGGGCACAAACTGTACCATGTTAACACCATGAAACCTTACCATGACAGGGAGGCCCTTGTGCTAAGTATTTGTGGTAGAAGGCAGGAGTCGTCTGAAGGGGATCTATGGCTACAGAAAGCCAACCAACAAAATAAAGAAGTTATGTACTCACCATAACTTTCCATCTGAGTAGTTATACTTCATTCGTCTTCAACCTGTGGGTCTTCGGATCCATATCAGATTTGACATGGCCACATTTTCCAGCTATGGCTCCAAGCTCCATGCTCCTCCCCTTACCCATAATGCCCCCTGTCTCCCTTCTCCCCTCAGATTGAGTTTGCTGCCTAACATGTATCAGGCACCCGACCCAATGACACCTTATCACCAGGATAACCAATAGGAAACTCCCTTAGCCTGGACTGAACTAACGATCCCAACAGTAACCATCTGATAAAATATCATCATCTGAACGATAAGGTTAGGGGGAATGAGTGGGGACGGTTGAAGACAAATGAAGTACAATTACTCAGATGGAACGTTATGGTGAGTACATAACTTAATTATCTGAAGTAGTTTACTTCATTTGATCTAGAAGCGTAACTGTCTGTGAATGTCCAAGGAATGTAGTAGTCTCTCCCCTTTGTTCTGTGGTTTTGGATAAAAGGTTGGCAAGTGAATAGTTTGGTTTAGAGCCACACTTGATATTACCTTAGGCATAAACGTAGGGTTAGTTCTTAAGGGGACACTGTCCTGGTGGAAGAGGAGGAAAGGTTCCACTGCCATTAGTGCCTGTAATTCTGAAACTCTTCTTGCTGATGTTATTGCCAGTAGCAGTGCAGTCTTCCAAGAGATATATTTTAATTCTGCTGTGTTAGCTGGCTCAAAAGGAGGTAAAGTTAATTTTTCCAAAACAAAGTTGAGGTCCCAAGTTGGTGTAGGTGCTCCACGGGGCGGTCTCTTGTTTTTAGCCCGTCTGAGGTACTGTTTGAGCAAAGGATTTGAAAAAATTGGTGGATCCGTGTTGTAATGAGCAGAAATGGTTGAGGCATGAATCTTGATGGATGAGGAGGAGAGGCCCTTGTCCAGCATCTCAGTTAAGTATTGAAGTATCTGAGGAATGTTTGGGACAAGAGGGTCAAGGCTGTGTGCTTGGTTCCAGGCACAGAATCTCTTCCATTTATCCAAGTAGGCTTTCCTGGTGCTAGGCCTTTTGGCCTCCAGAATGACATCCATAACAGCTTTGGAGAGAGGCAATGCTTGCTTGGTTAAGGAATTTTCCATGCAGCTAGATTTAAGGTCTTTAGCTGGCTGTGAAGTATCTGATTGTTGTGTTGTGTCAGCAGCTGTGGGATTTGAGGCAAAATCCAGGGTGGTTCTTGTGCTAAGTTCTTTAAGATTGGGTACCAGTGCTGGCATGGCCAGTCTGGTGCAATCAGGATCATATTTGGCTCTTCCTGCCTGGCTTTTATGAGTACCTTTGGAAGGAGAGGTAAAGGAGGGAAAGCGTATACTTGTAGTTTTTTCCAGCTGAATGACACTGCATCCACTTTCCATGCTTGTGGATGGTAGCTCCTTGTGTGGATGGTAGCTCCTTGTGCAGAATTTCTGTAGTTGGCAGTTCATTGGGGATGCAAACAGATCTATGTCTGGTTTACCCCATTTTTGTGCTATCATTCTGAATATTTGTGGACTCGATTGCCATTCGTGAGGATCCATGATGTTTCTGCTTAGGTCGTCTGCCAGTGTGTTTTTCTCTCCTGGCAGGAATTGTGCCTGCAGATGAACTTGGTAGTTTAAAGCTGTGTTCCACAAGTTCATGGCTTGTCTGCAGAGGGGGTAGGAATGTGTGCCCCCTTGCTTGTTTATGTATCACATAACTGTGGTGTTGTCTGTCTTTCGTAGTAGTTGTCCTGGATGTAGCAGGTCCTTGAAAGATATAATTGCATTTTGTACAGCTAGCATCTCTTTCTGGTTGATGTGGAGATGTCTTTGTTCTGTGGGCCACTCGCCCTGAATACATTTTCCTGCCATGTGTGCTCCCCAGGCGTAATCCGATGCATCTGTTGTCAGTGTCTGCCTGGCTGTGGGTTGGGTAAAAGGCTGTCCCTTGTTGAGGTGACAAGCTTGAGCCCACCATTGAAACTCCTGCAGTAGGCAAGGAATTAGTGGTATAACTGTTTCCAAATTTTGACAGTGTCGAGACCATACACTCCTTAGGTACCATTGTAGTTTCCTCATATGCAGTCTGGCATATGGAATTAGTAGTATGCAAGATGCCATGTAGCCCAAGGCCTGCAGAATTTTTCTTGCAGGGAGTTGGGTCTTTGTTGCCATTAAATGAAAATATTGAGTCAGTTGTCCTTGCTTGTGTGGCGTGAGATAAGCCATCTGGGCCGTTGTGTTTAAGCTGGCACCCAGGAATATTATCTGTTGTGAGGGCACTAGTTTTGATTTCTTTTCGTTTACTGTGTAACCCAGGAAACATAATAACTTTTTTACGTACGCCAGATGCTTTAGAATAATGTCCTTGATCTCTGCTTGGATTAGGCAGTCGTCCAGGTATGGGTAAATTTGAATTCCTTTTTGCCTGCAAAATGCAATTACTGGTGCCAGGCACTTTGTGAAGACCCTGGGCGCAGTAGATAAGCCAAAGGGCAGTGCAAAGAATTGATAGTGCATTGAACCTGCTAGAAATCTGAGGTATCTTCTGCAGTTTTGTCCGATACGGACATGCAGGTATGCCTCTTTGAGGTCCAAAGTCACGAGCCAAGCTTTCTTGCCCAGCATGGGAAGAAGCTGCTGTAGTGTCAACATTTTGAATTTTGGAATATCCAGGTAAGTATTCAGAGAAGAATGGGTCTCCAGGCTTTGTCCTTTCTGGGAACCAGAAAGAGTCTTGAGTAAAATCCTAGTCCTTGCTCTTGTGGTGGTACCTTTTGAATAGCTCTCATGTCCATGAGTGCTGTAATCTGTTTTTGAGCCTCTGCCCATTGATTTGGTGGCAGATTTGGCATTCCTTTTAACCTTGAAGAGTGTAGAAGTGGAACCTGTAACCTTGAGATATGATGTTGAGAAACCATTTGTCTTTGGTGATGCAATGCCAATTGTGATAGAAAAGAGCCAGTTTTCCTCCTAAGGGGGCTGCCAAGAGAGAACTGTTTGGCAGCTGTAGTGGGAAGTCATTGAGACTGTTTTTTATAAGGTTGAGGTCTGTCTTCCCCTTCTTTCTGGCCTGGAGTATCCATTGTCGAGGTCTGTAAGGGCCTTGTGTCTGACCTCTACCTCTTGGACGTCTATATCTGCCCCTTTGAGGTCTGTCTGTGACTGGAAAGGACCAATTTTTTGTTGGCCAATTTCTGCTAAAACGAGGAGGTTGAACCTGTAAAAAATCTTTGACCGTTTGCATAGATTTTGCCTTATCTTCCATCTTTTTTAATACCTCCTCTGCCTTAACTCCAAACAACACATCCCGCTGCAAAGGTGCATCCAGTAATTTTGGCCTTAACATGATCTGGTAGCATATGTTCTTTTAACCAAGCATGCCTTCTAATAACAGAGCCTGTAACTGCTGCTCTACAGGAGGCCTCTAGGGAATCAAAACCACATTGCAAAGTATGTTTTCCCACTTGTTCAGCTGCATGAAATAAATCCTGCATTTCTTTCAAATTAGGAGGATCAGAATCTGGAAGCATCTTTTGTTTCAACTGAGACATTAAAAATTGCTGATATTTTAGCATGTGAAACGCAATTCAAGGCTCTCATGGCTAAAGTTGCAGATGCATAAATTTTCTTGCCCCATCTGTCTAATGCTTTGGAATGTCTGTCAGAGGGGACTGGGTTTTTAGCTGAGGCCTTAATCCCTTTGGGTCCCTGAGAAATAGTTTCAGGGTCAGCAACAGGGCTTTTGTATAGAGATTTGTGAGAGTCAGGGACTTTGTAATATCTATCTGGCTTAACTGGGGCTGGTGGTAAGGAGTCAGGGTTTAAGCTGGATTCAGTGTATACATCATCCACAATATCTAACACTGGTGGAATAGCAAGGGGTCTGTGTTGAGGCAATAAAAGGAAGTCTCTGAGCCTTTTCTTGGATTCTGAGTAATCCTGGCCTTCCCAGTGGAAATGCTCCCTCATGGTATGTAAGGTCTCCCCAAAGGAGTAGTTCTCAGGCAGAGAGGCTGATGGAATTGATTCCTCAGCATCAGAATCCTCATAAGGGGGTAAGGAATACCCTAGGTCTGAGGATGAGTCAGAGGAAATGGACACCTGGTCTAAAGATTCATAGTCTGCATCTTGTCTGGGCCTTTTGTCTGGAGGGGGTTGGGACCCTCTTATCAGGGTGATTAGGTCTTTGGCCATTTTTAGCATTTGTTTCTTAGGCATGGAAGCCTGCCCTGGAGATTGCTGTGTCTGTTTCTTTGCTTTTAAGGGAGGCTTAGACTTGACAGAGGGTTTAATAGTTAACTGGGTAGGTCTGAAAGCACCCTCTGAAGCTGTGGATTGTTCAGCTACTTCAGTTCCCTCTGTAGGATTAAGTTTGGTAATCTGAATACCAAGAGCTTCCGAAGGCCCAGCCAGCTCCACATGGGAATCGGAGGCGGTCTGTGGTTCTATTGAAGCGGTCGTCAGGGGCTGCGTAGGCGCCTCGCTAAAAACTGGAGAACCGGCGACCGGCCTAGAAGAGGCCTCGCCGTCAGTCTTGGGCCTCGGATGCCTGTCCTTGTCCTTGCACTTTTTATGAATTGCGGTCGTCAGTAGTTCCGACGGCATGGTGTAATTAAATTTTCTGCCAAAATAATGTTGGACAAAATCAAACTGATGTTTAATAGTGCACTTGTTAAACCTAGCACAAAACCAACAACCAGTGACGTCGTGGTCGGGGCCTAGGCATGGGATACAGTATGAGTGGAAATCCTTATGAGGTATTTGCTTCCCACAAGAAATACAATTATTAACTTTTACTGACATCAGTCTGAGGCAAGAAAATGTTTCCCCAACAGGGTACTTAGCTTTTTAGAAGACTTCGGTTCTGGATTCGTAATGAAAATCTCACGAGTCGGCCGACCGGCACTGGCGAACTGGTTCTGCTTCAGGCACCGCGCGGCAAGAAAGACTGAAGAAAATGGCGTCGGCTGCATCTTATATACCCCTGTTGCACTGACGTCAGGGAGAGGGAAGAAGCGACAGCAACCAACGCCGGACCAAGACTTTGGAACTCAGGCCGACTGGGGAACCGCCTGACGGCAGGATAACCCAAGTGTAATGACTGCAGCAGTGTCACACGATGAACATCTGCAACCCATCTCTACTACTCTCATCTATAAATGCATCCAAAAACTCAAGCTTTGTACTCCTTCTGCCAACCAGCTACCGTCACAATATCTCCAAAAAGCAGCCAAAGTAATTGCCTATCCTATATCCATCCTTCTAAATAGGACAATTAAGGAGGGAACCATTCCAGACATTTGGAAAATCTCCCACATTATCCCCCTGCAGAAAGGTGGTAACTCAAATGACTACTCTATCGCTCAACAGCTCTCTTATCACCCTAAGCAAAAATTATGGAAAAATGCATTCACCAACAACTTTTACATCATTTATCTCAACATAACATAATAGCAAACTGCCAACATGGCTTTAGGCCATCACATAGTACCACAACTGCCCTTTTATCCTTTACAGATACCATCAATAGAAACCGCAATAAAACGTCCTCTCATCTGCACTCTTTATTGACCTCTCAAAAGCTTTCGACATGATAAACCACACGCTTCTAATCAATATTCTTGAATCCCTTTCCTTTGACTCTCAGGCTGTTAAATGGTTCAGATTCTACCTTAGCAACAGGCAGTTCTCTGGGAAAATCAAATTTCATCCTTTCTGCCAGTCACCCTTTCTGCCAGTCACCCACAGTGTCCCTCGGGGCTCTATTCTTGGACCACTTCTTTTCTCATTATTTATCAATGACCTCCATGTAGCAATTCCTCAAGCCACCTGCATTCAATATGCAGATGATTTCACACTAGTATGCTCAGCTTACTCCCCATCAGAACTACATTCTCTTACTCAAAATGTTTTTAACATTGGAGAAACATGGTTTACAAAACGCTGCCTCCTCCTTAATGCCAAAAAAAAACAAGCTCCTTCTCTTTACTCCCACTACTAAGTCCTCACCCATAGATTTCTCAGTCACTTCCAATAATGGCACTATTATATTCCCTGACTCTACCACTAAACTGTTAGGAATTACCATTGATAATAACCTTACATTTGATTACCATATAAATAACACCATTAAAACTGTCAACAGAACAATAGGCTCCTTATATAGAATCAAACCTTTCTTAACCCCAACAGCCAGAACCAAGATTGCTCACTCCCATCTAACCTCAACTCTTCTGTACGCCTCGCCTATATATACTAACCTAAAGAAAAATAATCTCAACAAACTAGCAACTTCCTATAATAACATCGTCAGATTTGCCACTGGCAATCCCTTTAGAACCCACCACTGTCTGAATCTTTGGCAGCTAGACTGGCTTGAATTCCAAAACCATTTGATTATCTTCCAACTCACCATTGCCCACAAGATATTTTACCAACCCAACACCACCTCTATACTCTCCAATCTCTTAATCCCCTATAAAAATCTGAATTCCCTACGTTCTTCTAGCAAACTCCTCGCTAGCATAACCAAGTCTAACAACATGGCTGGTGACTCCCTATTTACTAACACAGTGGATAAAAACTGGAACCAGCTATCCAATGAACTAACTCAACTCTCTCTTCCTTGCCTCTCTTTAAACAAAAACTCAAAAAACACCTCAAAACACACTGGTTATACCATTGTAGCAACCCAGACTAACCACCTACTTTCACTACTGATACTTCCTCTTCCAAATAAACTTACTAACATTTTAAAGCTAATTCATACAAGCAAGGCTATTACTGTTTGAACTCTAATCAACATACGGCTAAAATCTTTCTACTTTTGATGTGTAAAATTCCTTATGAATCGTACTGTGCAACATTTTTTGTCACTCTTTCAAGTGTAAATATCTTCAGTATGTTGTTATTACTTGTTTTACTTTTTTAAATTCTTTCATTTACCATGTAACAACATTTTTAATTTTTTTATTTTGCTGGAGCTTTTCTCCCCGAGCCTCTACTGAAAATGAAAATATATCCAGCTAGACTAGCCCAGTTAACAAATGTAGAATTAAAAAATAAATAAAATAAAATAAATAGATGTTATTAGTTCCACAAGTGGGTTGGCAAAAGGGGACACCCAAGAGGTAGATGGGCCCGTGCTGAATGCCTCCAGAAACACAGACTCGTCCGAGGATGGCTTTGGGATGGACCACTCCCCCTCTGGTGGAGGAGGTCCATGATGTCCCCAAAGGAGACATCTTCAAGGGGTGACCTTGGGGAACCTTACCCTTCATCCAAATCCATGTCCTCTGTGAGGGCTCTGGTGGAGAGTCCAAGTGCCTCCTTTTACACATATGTTTGCGGGGGGCCTCCTCAGGGGCACTGTCTGGGGAGGCCTCACAAATGGGCTGTTCTGAAGGCGGAACTACCTGGGGCATTATGGGCATGGGGTGTCCCTGAGAGGGCAAGGTGGCCGGAACCACACTCAGAGCCAGGGGGGGTCTGGATGGATTCAGAGGACAAGATAGTCTAAGGTCTCGACCCAGCGAGAGCCCTCTCCACCACATCAAAGCAGAGGGGAACGTGCCTCCTGGGCAGAAAAGATGGAAGCCACTCCCCTTGCCCCAAAAGGGGCATTGGAGCCGAGCCTACTGGAGCCAAGACACCGAGAGGGATGCTTCTCTCTGACAGGTTCAGAGCAGAAAACACCCCCTCAGATCTGACCACGAGGCTTTAGCTCTGAGAGCTCGGATCCGATCCCAGCACCAGCTGGCATTGAGGTACAGGGTACCATTGGCGCTAACCCCTTGACTCTGATTATCCTCAGATCCAATGACTCCAAAACCACTGGTCAGATCAGAGAAGGAGTAATAGGATGGAACAAGGCTTGGAAGTGACTCACTCCAGAAGGCAAAGGCCCTGGCAAGACCCCCATCTGTATCTGAGTGTGGATAAACCTCTGCATCATCTTGTCCATCTCCACTTCTGAGAGGCTCTACGTGGAGCAGGAGGATGTCATCAAAATCAGACGGATGGGAGTGCCAGTGGGGGGGGGGGACCTAACCAGAGACTGGCTTTGTTGTTTCTTGGGCTCAGGTGGAAACCTAGGGGACCTGAGCCTGATACAGGCTTCACTTTCGGCGGCGGACCAGCCTGCGACAAGCGGTCAGGGGATTGCTTGCGAGGCCGGTCCTTCTTGACCTGATCCCCTTACCTGGACCTCTTGGTGGGAGTGCGAGTCCCAGAGGCTGGGAAAGAGGAAGATGGAGCAGCAGCTGCTGCTTTCCCTGCAGGGTAAGATGGGACCACAGTCCTAGGAGAAGAGGGCAACAGGCCCTTACGGATAAATTTGGTCCACCTGTCTAAGTGCCCTGGGGTTAATCCCAGTGGAAATAGGACAGGGGGACTGGAGGTGTTCAGCCCCCAAGAAGACCACGTACAGAGTGTGGCCATCTACTGGGAAAGCTTATGGCCACACCCTGTGCACTTTCTGAAACTGGGCTTTGGGGCATCTGCCATCCCTTCAACCAGCCCAGACACACACACATGCTCATGAGAGAAAGATAAGGAGAATGGAAAGGAAAGCCTACCTTTTTTTTTTTTTTTTTTTTTTACTACCTGAATGAAGAACCCCGAGAAGGTACAGAAACGTTCAAAAGAAAGGAAAAGTCAAGAGGAAGCTAAAATAGAAAAAAAAATACTCTTACAAATGCTGAAACAACACGCTGGAGCTTGGACCATGCTTGTGCACTCTTAGGAGCCAAATGAGATCTGAGGGGTGAAGGGAGACGGGGGGCATTATGGGTAAGGGAGAAGCATGGAACTCGGAGCCATAACTGGAAATACGGCCGTGTCGGATCCGATACAAAACCGAAGACTCACAGCTTGAAGATCAAATGAAGTAAACTACTTCAGATCCAAAGTTACTATGGTGGAGCCTAGAGTTGCAGGCATGTGATATGACAGTGCAGCACTGTACTGGGGTCAGCAATGCAAAGGCAGCTGGAATCTCAAAACAGGGAATAGGGATAATGGATTCCCAGACAGGCTCATCCTTCTCAAGCAACGTTTCTCAAGGGTCACTAGAAAAACTAGCTTGAATCTTTGAGGGAGGAAGAGGTATGACAAAGGGAGATACTGCCAGCACAGCTATCTGAAATTTTGTAAATAATTATATGCCATTTGTGAATATCAACATGATTTATATAAGTTGTTTGTATTACAACTATATTGGAACTTTATGTCATGTGTATATCAAAGTAGGTTTGTATAGACATATGTGTTGAAAAGATATTTTATAAAATGGTTGTGCTTAAAATGTAACCACAGCATGCTCTACTGGAACAGAACAGAAATGTACATGCACTATTGTAACTGTTTAAATGTATGATACAGGAGGTTAACCTCAGTCTAGTACATTTCAAAACAATAGCTGAAATTAAATTACTTCATGGCATCTAGAGACAGAATTTCTGTACTAGGGAAGCGTTCTGCATAGTCTTCCGAGTGAACTAATTACTACAACTGTTTTATGACTTGCTGCATGTGCCAAAGATCTGAGGTTTATGCATTTTCACAGGTAGATGCTAAATACTGCTAACTTCCAGCAGTGGTGGTTTCACCTGGGATAGAGTCAGATGACAAGAAATTATGTCATTCTGCAAGCTATCCCAGCAGTAATATTTGAGATATTGACTTAAGAAATCTCTGAGAGAGTCACAGCATCAACAACTAGAAGATCCATTCACCACATCTGCCTTGCTCTTAAGTTAACTAGGGTACAGTAATTCTCTTACATTCAAAAATATAATACAGCACAGTTTAGATATTTTTCTAATTATGTGAGACTGTCCTGCAATGTTGTTTTAAATATTCCCTGTAATTATGAACTCTGATGTCACTGTGAATATATACCGAGTATTTTCTTGTTCTTTTATTATTTATTATTAAATATATTTAAACCTTGCACTGTTGCTGATGTTTGTAGAGATATTTAAGTTTGAAGAGTACTTGCATATTTATTTGGTGACAGTGTTGCCACTCCTAATAGCCTTATGCTTGGTCAAACTACCATTTGTATTAATATTAATATCACACAGTAAGACTGGACACCCTTAGTTAAAGGCCTTAAAGTTGCTGATAAGGTGTTGTCTGATGGCAGTGATAACTATCTTACAGTCTGGGCAAAAGGGGGCAATAGTTAGTAAACCTGTGCCAGCCTTTCCCAGGTGTGTGTGTGTAACTCAAACCTCAAAGAGTGGGTGTATGTCAGCTATTTGGGCAGGGACACAAAGCACTGGTTGGACAGAGGGTGCTGGAGGTCTTGGCTTGGCAACTCAGCTGAGATCGCAACTCTATAGCTGTGCCAGTGGGAAGACTTACTGGGGATCCAGACAAAGAGGGAGAAACCAGTCCCAAACTGACTGTGGTCTTTGTGTGCTCTTAAGGGAAACTGCACTTGATGCAGAGAGCTGCATCTGGAAATACTGTGTGTGTACCTGTCATCCTCTCAGTGCATGTCCCCCCACTGTTGCCAGTGGTGAGGATTGGGGCTCCTTGATTACTGGTCCATTGGTGGGGCATCACAGTATACTTATGTTTTGTATCTATGTACTGTTATACAACAGTAACTTAGCTCTGCAGAGGAATGCTTGTGTACATAAAACAATTTTACAGATTATAATTTGAAAAATCACCTACTTGTACAGATCATATTATGTTACTGACACCTTTTCAAAATGTATTATAATACATTAACAGAGTATTCCAAATGCTGCATTACTTGATGTTCCAAAGTTCCTTCTCATTATCTTCTGCTTTAAATGGGCTACTGTGACCATAATCGCAACCATTACGCAGTGAGTTGCAAGCTACACTGTAAGACTAAATTAACCCCACAAGGAAACAACATACTTTCCACACATACATCTTTGTAAGTAACAATAGATTAGCAAACATTAATTTGAACTTACTTTGCTTTATTTATGAAGTTATAGGCTTCATTCCAGTGACCAAGTAGATCTGTTGTTTCTTCATCATAAACCCTAATGTTATGATATGCGAACATGCCCGGAAAGAAATTATCAATTTCTCTAGTTACATTCAAAATATAGCCAACTCTGAAAAGAAAAGAAACAAATAATGACACCAGTAACATAACATAAAAGGTAGAAACAGTCTGCATTTCAATTTCATGTATTTTTTTTATTTACATTTTAGTTACTGGGGTAGAACATCTACCACTACATGACCAATTACAGGCAAAGCCTGGGTTACATTCAAAACAGTAGCAAGAAAAGTGTAATAATTACAGTGAACAGTGGTACTACAAACTAGTCACAAAAAGAAAAAGAAACAGATATGCTAAGTACAAACTTTACATCATGCTGAGTGCACATTTTAGAAGTGGAAAAGTAGAATCAGAGCAGTAGCAAGAAAGGAGTAGGTTTAGCCTTAGAAATTGTAGGGAGTAACAAGATGTTTAGAGGACAAAGCAATAGATAAGAAATGGTAAAGACACAGAGTCCAATGAGACAGAGGGACTGAGAAGGGTAATAATTATAAGATGACAGTGAGCAAGGAGAAAAAGAAGCCATGTATATATTTACAGGAAGAGGAGACATAGTGCTAACCAGTATAGTTGTAATGTGAATGGGGTGATGTGTAAAGAAGTTAACCTAGTGCAGATATTTAATAACAGTGTTAATTTCACAAACTACAATTTTCCTAATGAGATTACCAAGCTGAGCATAAAGGCAAATGAAGCAACAGGAAAGTACTTACCCAGTATCTTGTAATTCTTCTAAATTGGAAGCATTCCATTCTGAGCCCTGGAAAAAAAATTCTGTATTTAGTTCGCAGGTTCATACAAGGCTAGCTGCCATTTTAAGCCTAGCTAATTTCCCTTTTGTGCTCAAAATAACTTCTCATTTGGTTAGAGATTTGTCTTACCCGTCCCATGGTCAATAATTAAATATTACCCCAACGAGAATAACTGCTATTATACCATAGATAGTTTGAGGGGACCCATGCTTGGGATAAAGCATTTAGGAAATGCCTCTGTCAATCGGTAGTACAGGGGAAGTCATGGGGTAAAACATCTGTTCCCCTATTCACAGATCCAAGTTGCGCTTGAATTTGGACAGGGGTGGACTTTGTTTTATGTGGATGGGGAATCTGTTCCATAGCAGCAGTATCCTTTGCAAGATGTACTTGCCCCTCCAAACCATTCTGCTGATGTTCCAGCAGAGGTTTAGATCCTAGACCATGTATTTTTGATGCCACTTGACTTGCTTGTGTGCAGTAAAGCCATCAATAATGGGTTGGAGGATTTAGTTAAAAGCTCATTTAGATGAATGCCTTTCAAAAGGGAAAAGTGGCATAAGATAATAATAATAACAACAATAACAATTACACACAGACAATCAGAACAGCTCTATGGCCCATTTGTTCCTGCCCAGACATCCAAATTAGCACTCTGAATGCAAGATGCCAGAGTCTTTCCTAGCAATTAATGAGCATTATGGGATACAAGTCCTCAGCAGAGTACTCACATGCCAGCAATCAAACTGCCAATTTGTCTTTGGAATGCAAGAGGATACTGCAGAACTGATGACACACACACACACACACACACACACACACACACACATGATTTATAACATCTTTTTAATCAGTAAATATCAAATGCTTTGTTCTAATCATAAAATATTGAAGAAAAAAAAAACATCAAACCACTAAACAGTGCAAACTCCTGACTGGACTCTAGTATGATTCCTGCAGGATTGGGATAAGAAGATTTTTCTTGCTCTGCTGCAATCGCTGTTTTGTGATTTGATGTTTTTGTTCAATATTTTATGAGTTGAACAAAAAACATTCCATCACACACATAATGAAGCCTAATTATATACATTTCTGACACTTATTAGTTACTGCACTCAAAGGACAACAGTATCCCACTGGTCATGCCTACACAGTCCTGCCAACTCTAAGATGACTCAGAGCAGTTGTGCAAAGTTTTGGATGCACAAGTGCAGTTGTGTGCACCTAAGAACACTTGCAGAAAGCCACATCAGGGTTGAGTTCTCTCTTACTTTAAGCATATTATGTCTCTTCCACTACTTTTGCCAGCTGTTTGCATTTTGAGCCCAAGTCAAATCCTTGCTGTGATCTGTAAATTTGTACAAAATCTGCTTTTTTTTTGTTTTTGTTTGTACTAAATCTGCATTTGTGGCATCCAAGCTAATTTATACTCTCTGTCTTTAAGGAACCATTATTTATTTTAGTTGCTTGTACTGCATTTTGCATTCATCATTTGCTGCCTTTTGCAGGCACACTGAGCTTGAGTCCAGTCATAGTTGTAGACTAGACTAGAAGCTATTGTTGCACGTGAACCAAATCAGTTTTACTAATCTGTTGTGACACCCAGCCAAGTTGGCTACACATATCTGTTAGTTGTTGCACCTGGCAGGGGAAATACTGGAGACAGTGGTTTCCCCAGGGTGAGGCTCTTCCATTGCACACTTTAGTTGGGTTAACCTCTGTGACTTCCCCAAATGTGGGGGAGCAGTGGTGCAGTGGTTAGTATTGTCACCTCACAGTAAGAGGTTCTCTGGTTTATTTCTCGGCTGGAGTACCTTCTGTGCGGAGTCTGCATGTCCTCTTTGCATTCGCTTAGGTTTCCTCCGGATGCTCCTATTTCCTCCCACATTCCAAAGACATGTGTCTGGAGTATTTCTCCTCTGGCCTCTGCTGAAAATGGGCTCTGTCCCAGTTGGACTTTCCTAGTAAACAAATGTTAAATAAAACTCAATAAATAAAAATAAATGCTTGCACCCTTCATTTACTTAAGTATATAATTACCTCTGGCACACTGACTCATTGTACAGCCTAGTTTGCTAGTATATAGACCCCTCCTACTAATTCAGCTCATTAGCACTCCTACATAGTCCTCATTTCACCTTGCACTAAATGTCACAAAGTAACAGTTTATCCCATTACCTGTTGTCAGCCTGACTGCAATAAGAACACTGAGGCAATGCAAGAACGGCCTCATGCTCACTGACAGTTGTTTGATTCTTCCTACAGACAATTCCATATGTGAGAGGTGCAAGTATCCACTACTTTTGGAGGCCAACTTTTTTTAAAGACTGTAGACAAAGAATGTTGTCAGTTCTGACACCCACTTCACACAATGATGCCCACCGTGTCCCAGACAAACAAACAAGCCTTCTTAAGTTGAGATACTCAAGTCCCTGCATAAATCACACAGATGTCCTAGATCAAGGCCTGTCATACAGGACAGTGTCACACCAGCAGACAAACATATAAAGGCACTACAGAAAACACAAATAAAAGAAAGTGTAAAACTCAACTGGCAGACCAAAGCCCTTAAGGCAGCAATGCCAAGGGATTACACCTAGTAACATCTTATTCATAGGTGACTTCATAGTCAGACACACAGATGCACCACTCACCAGACTGAGTAAAGACAGAGTGACAGTTAGATGCTACTCAGATGCCAGGATCTACAGTATCACTAGGGCCCTCAAGTTCCTTAACCCCAAGTACACACATGGCATGGTCATTACACAAATGGGAGTGAATGGCTTGAGACACACCTCCTAGGATCATACAAACAGGGACATGATGTAATGGAGCTCTCAAAATATGCATCTGAAATTGGTGTGAAATGCACTGAACAGTGTCCTACCATTGCCAAAAATGATGGCACAGTACAAAGAAAAGATAATGGACTACAGTTATTGGCTTAACTATCAGTTTCATTTAAAAGGATCTGATAAATATCAGCCTGAGAGGAGATGACTGATAACACTGGCTGCTTTGCTAATGAAAGGCTGCACCCCCTTCTCCTTGTGGCTTCCATGTATTGGCCAGAACATTTTTCATCCCCTATAGTACCTTTTTAGGCAAAGTCAGTGTTTTCATGTTACTTGCATAGTCCATCAAAATCAAAACTATAATAAAAGTAGCACTGCTCAATGCTACAAGTCTGAACAAGAAATTGCACTCCTTACAGGCATGCCTAACTCTTGAAAATCCATATATCTGTGTAGTTAATGAACATGGTTTCAGAACAGTGACTGCATTCCCACAGTGCATGGTTTCAATGCCTACCACTCTTTCATACTCACTATGGAAAATGACAGTGTTACTAAATAGGGAATGTCTGTATTCGTAAAACACCATCTCATCTCCAGACCAGTAAAGTCAGGAGAACAACCACATACTCTTCCATGTCCTTTTCACAGTAAACAGCACAGAGTACCATGTCATAAGTCCATATCATACCTCCTTCCATGTCACCTGCAGCCTCTTAGGTACATCTAAACAAACATCTCCACCTATTTATTTACAGATTAACTCAACAAGATCAAGAAAGAACTCAGGTTACTAAGAGGCGATCTATGCCTGGCATACAATGCATCCTCGGATCCAGCTCCGATGGATCTTTTGTACATCTGCAAAATGAACAGCATCAGAACTTTAAATTTTATTGTGACATAAATAAGGCATGCTGGTAAGACAGATACATGTCTGAGTTGATCCCCATGCTCTGGAACATGCTTCTTGTTCATGTGAGTCCATCGCTACCATATTTAAGTGTAACCTTGACTAATGGATGGGAAATCAGAAATTCAGCCAGGGTCTGGCTCCCATGTCTCTGATAGAGGCAGAAGGTAATGCCCAAACTAACATATCCTCAACATGACCTCTAGAAACTTCTTAACTAACATATCCCATTCTAATAAATGTCCATGACACATGGGGAAACAATTGGGCTGGATTGCATGGCTAGGCTTATAAAGGCCCTGGTGGTTGTTAGCCTAGTATCTACCTATGAATGTATAACACAGGCGTCCATGTTTCCTCTCTTTTTTTATGTTGGAGTAATATAGTCCACTAATACTTACTGGCTGTTAACTGCACAAATTTCTAACAAAATTGGTTTTAAGGCAGATTTTATGAATGGGAAATAACATTTTTCTCCTTTAGTTACTGGGGAAAATTTTAATGTATTTTATTTGTCCAGTGAAATTTTATTTGATGCATGTTAATCTTAGTTTTATAGGTTCATAGGTTCGTACTAGGCTATCTGCCCTAAGGCATTTATAAGCCTAGCCAGAGTGTATGTGGCTTACACCACCCCTTAGGATGTGAATACTACACCCTTTTAGGGTTTAGTTTACTATGCCTCTGTCTAGTAGTGACACAGAGATGACCCCTGGGGTAAACCTACGATCTCCCATCCACTCATCGAGATTTCTCTTGAATAGAGTCAGTGAGGGGCTCTGCCTAACATGGACTGGGATTCTGTTCCAGAGTGTAGGGAGCCTCTGGGTTATGAATCTGTCCCTCCAGCACGTCCTATTTATTTCTGTGTTGAGGTTTAAGTCACTTGTTCTCATGGCTCTGATGGATTTGGATTTTCTGAGGTGGAGCATGTCCATTAATTCAGGATTGGACATGGCCTTGTACGTCAGGCACAGATCACCTCTGAGTAGGGGGTATGCGACTGAATAGAGCTGGAGTTTTTTCAGTCGGGCAGCATATGACATATGTTTAAGACCCTTTATCCTCTTGGTGAGGAACTTTTGGGGTCTTTCCAACTGCTGCAGGTGTCGGGTGAGATACATCCCAAATGGGGCATTGTACTCAATCATTGGCCTGATAAGAGAAGAGTACAGGTGCACAATGACCTCTCTTGATCTAGATGTGAAACCCTTCATGATAAGGTGGGCAATATAGAAGGTCTTCCTAACCACTTTGGCAATGTGAGTGTCAAATGAGAGGTTACCACAACCTGGGTCCCTAGGTCCCTGATTACCTCTTCCGTACTTAATGGATTACCGCCTATGTGGTAATTTGTCGGTACCTTGTTTTTCCCAAAGGGTATGACTATACATTTTTTGGCGTTCAGCTTAAGGCCATGGCTCTGGCACCAATTATCCGTTTCTATGAGGCCTCTCTGAAGGATGTTTGTGTCCGCTGGAGTATCAATTATGGCGCCCAGTTTGCAGTCATCTGTGAACTTTGTCAGCCACAATCCTCCTATGTTTGCCTGTACCTCAGAAAAATAAATGCCGAACAAGAGGGGTCCCAGGACTGAGCCCTGTGGGACACCGCTTGTGACTGGCTTACAGTCTGACATAGCTCCAGCAACTCTGACCCTGTGGGTTCTGTCCTTGAGCCAGTTTGCAACCCATCTTGTGGCATATGGGTTTACATTTAAGCTGGTGAGTTTATCTATGATGCCTGAGTGGGGTATTGTGTCAAAGGCTTTTGCAAGGTCAAGGTAGGCTGTGTGAACTGCCTTACCCTCATCAATGGCCTTAGTGACTGTTTCAAAAAAGTCGACCAAGTTCAAAAGGCAGGATCTGCCCTTGACAAAGCCAAATTGGGTAGGATCCAATGTCTGTAGGTCCCCAATGTCTTTGTTTATGAGTTCCATAATGATCCTCTCCATAGCTTTGCAGACCAGGCTCGTCAAGCTTATGGGGCGGTAATTTCCAGGGTCCGTAGAAGCACCGCCTTTGTGAAGTGGGACCACTGTTGCCGCACGCCACTCTTTGGACGTATCCTGTAGTAAGGCTAACATTACACAGCCGCCTTATGTGTGGGTTTAGTTCCTCTTGACGTTCATGTAGCACACAGCCCGGGACACCATCCGGTCCCATTGATGCTGTGTTTTAGCTTTAGAGAGGGCGGCTCTCACCTGGGCATCTGAGATGTTAGGGAGGCTACACTCTGCTGGGATAGTTATTTCTACTTTTGGGAGAAATTTGCACTGAACCTGTCTGCCAGAATGTTGGCAATGTCAGTGGGTTCAGTGTATTTTGTGTCATTTTGGACCAACTCTGAGCATATCTGGGAGTTTCCACCCAGGTTTCTAACATAGCTAAAGAAGGCCTTGTGATTGCCTTTTGTGTCTTTTGCGATTTTTCTCTCAAAGTTGGCCTTGGATGATTTTATGAGTGATCGTAGTTTTTTGCTAGTACTGATCAGAGACGCCTTCCCTTTTAGGGATTTTGCTCTGTCATGTAGTAGCTTCCTCCTCCTGTTGTAAAGTTTGTTTATGGCTGGGGTCCACCAGACCGGGCGCCTGCCTTTGGGGGAATGGGTCTTGGTTTTATTTGGGATTGCATGATCCATACATTCTTGAAGGTGCCCATAGAAGGCATTTGCAAAGGATTCAGCAGTGTGGGTTGTGGTTTCCACTGGCCCGGGGGCCTTGAAGGATACCACTTCAGTCTTAAGAAGTGTGAAGTTTGCTTTTGAGAAGTTCTTCACTGTGGTCTTTTGTGCAGGGGGTGGGGGCGGGATGTGGATTTCCAGTGAGATTAATTTATGTCCGATCTTACCAAAGAGGGATATACTTCCAGTGTGGAGCATTTTGTCCCCATGTTTGTGATGATCAGGTCTAGTATATTGTCTCCTCTTGTGGGAATGGTGACTAGTTGTTCCATTGAATTTGAGTTTATGAATTCTAGGAACCTTTGGGCTAGGGTGTTGGGGCTTGAGTAATGTTCCCAGTCTATGTTTGGGTAGTTGAAGTCTCCCAAAATGATGGTATTTGGAGACACATTCACACTCTCCAGTGTCTTCAGGAAGGCTGTGTGGGGTTCCTGAGTTTGAGAGGGTGGTCTGTAGCATGCTACAAACTGTAAGGCAGTTTTGCCTATGGTTAGTTGCACCTGGATAGTCTCCGATGCTTCGTGCGTTGCCACTAACCTGGAGGTGTGGGTATCTTTGATAAAAATGGATACTCCCCCTTCTTTTGTAGTTCGGTCCAAGTTTTGGGGCCGGAAAGCATGATATGAGGTAAAACCTGATAGTGCTGGGGTGCTCTCAGGAGCCTTGAACCAGGTTTCAGTCACTGCACAGACATCAATGTTCTCCATACTGAGGAGGGCTTCGAGGGCATGCATCTTGAGGTTTAGACTTCTGGCATTGAGCAGCATTACCCTTAGTTTTTTCCACTTGTGTTTTCTAGGAGGTAGGTTTGTCATTTGAGCCTTGCCTAAAAAGGCACTATGGGGGTGGCAAGAGCCTTGGCCAATATCCGGAAGCCCAGGGGTGACAGGTGCAAGCCATCCCTTGCGAAGCAGCGTGGCTTGTCAAGCATGTCATCCCAAGCAGACAGACATTGGATCCCCTTAGAATGACACCAGTAATTAAGCCAATTGTTAAAACTGATCATTTTGTCTTTGTACTGTGGCATCATTCTTGGTGAGGGTAAGATGCTGCTCAGGGTCAAGGTCATACCGGCCTGGGCTACATAATCAGAGAGTTCCTCTATGTCTCTCTTCATGTAGTCCAGGGAGGTACGTCTCAGGTCGTTCACACCGGCATGTACAATGACGGAGTCATATTTGTACTTGCTGTGGAGTGACCTGAGTGCTTGTGTTATGTGGCAGATTCTAGCTCCCGACAGGCAGCTTACTGTGACCTTTTCCTTGTTCAGTCTGGTGAGCGGGACGTCAGTGTGTCTGACTATGGAGTCACCTATTACAAGTGTGTCTGGCATGTTGTTTGGCCTTAAGGGCTGTGACTGTTTAGCACACTGACTTTGTGAACTATGTGTTGCATGTGCTATGTCTTGAGGTGGTGGTTGCTTGGGTGTCTGCTTTGGAGGCCTCTGTTGTTTTGGTAGATTTTTAATGAGCGCCTCCGAGTATGTTTTTGTGTGTTTATGTGTTTGGTTTGCTGTTGTGATAGTTCTATGTGAGACTGGGTTTGTGGTGTGCGTGGTTACCTTCTCCTCCTGACTGGTCTTAACAGTTCTGAATTGAGAGAGCTCAGCCTCCAGTTTGGCTATATAGTTGCATCTCTCGCATATATTTGTATTTGTTGGGAGGAGGAGAGGGTTGTCTGTGTACATGAGGCAATTGTAACATTGCCTCAAGATTCCCAGATTCACCAGCTGAACAGGAGAGGACGCCAGCAACTGACCCTTCGACATGCTAGAAATAGTGAAAAAGATTGCTGTGTAACTGAGTCAGAAAGGACCTATAGGGAGATGTGTACTCAACAGAATTTAGGTGAATGAAGTACTTTCTTTTGTTTAAGAGTGCTTTACCTGTATAAAAATGCTTTAGGAGCAAGTGCTGAGCTTTTCAGATAGAGTATAGGCTGTTTAGATTGCAAGTAGTACAGTTCTAAGGGAAAAATTGAAGAGCAGACTTGGCTATTCGCACGACCGCGCAAAGCCGTGCAAAGGCGGATTTTAAGCAGTGAACTACAAAAGAGCTAGGAATGGTCCCAAACAACCAATTACTACAGCTTCTTGTGTTGAGGTCACTTCCCCCAAGGACAGGTAGGCTGCTCAAGGCTCCCCACTCCCACTGGTGAGCAAAGAAACTTCCTTCTATCCAAGTAAGGTAATGGACAACACAGGAACTACACCACAGCCCAGAATACAGCAATGCCTGTATACTGGTCTAAACTAGTCGAGAAAGGCGGGAAAACAAGGATTATTTTTTTGTTTTTTTTTTTTGTAGAAATACACAGAAAATGCAGAGACAGTGATAAATTAGTTACACGGGCTAGCACACTTTAGTGGGCAGCCTCCACAGTTAAATTAAACAAACAAACAAGCAAACTTTCGATTAAATTCGACTAAATGTAACTTTAAGTGCAGATTTAAAAATAAATGCAGTAATCAGAAAAAAAACAGTTCAGGCTAGTTTAAAGTAAGCAACAGAAGCTATTTCCAGTGAAAAAAAAGCAAATATACTTAAATCCAGAAGGTAGTCGCTTTTTCGAGTTCCTTGCTGCTAGGACCACTCTGTAAACCCACGTGGAGCTTGTTGTTATGCTGTTTAGACAGAGTTAGGTCCATTTCTGCAGCTACTAATGTTTTCTGATGGGTCACTTGCAGTTAATACTCATTCTTCTAGGCTTTTTTTTTACTAATAAGATCAATTTTTTTTAAGTATGCATTGTTGGGATGCCTGCATCGATTTTGCATAAGTAGTGTGAAATTATTTATTTGCTGCAGTAAATAGGAGGTGTGGACTGTACTACTGTTTACTTTTTATTTAGTAGTTTTAAAATTATCTACCTGAGGCTTTGGTTTTGGGGTTATTCTAGTTTGGCAAGGGTGTTTTACGGCTGTCAACATTTATTTTTCTGAATGCAATATTTAACGTTACATATACTTACGATATAATGAATGAGAAATGCAGCTGGTGTTTCATTGTATTCAGATTATTTTTAATTTGAGCATTTAAAATAAACTAAGGGGAAATGTGTATTTAAGAATCTTGTTTGCGTTACTGTATTTTGAGGGTGTCAAAGTTTTTGTGTGTGTTGAGAAAACATTTACTTAATGTTTCAATAAGTGGCATAAATATTGTGGGTTTAAACGAACTTCAGTTTCTGATGACAAGCCAAGGGCTTAGGTAAACCATGATGATACATAAAGCATGTTACTAAATGCTACAGATGTACCAGGAGTGTCGAACAAAAATTTGTCAACTTGGAATACCATCTGTGTGCTATTTATTTACTAGAGTACTGATCGGTATTGACTAAGTTCACACTCTTTACATCAGGTTCACTGTTAGGTGCTATCTTTTTGGAATTTTGTTTAATGCATCCATTAAAGCTCATTTCAAAAACATATATTACCCCAGATTAAGTTCCCCATACAGCCACAAAAATCTTGGGTGTCTTCTGAATATAAAAATGAAAAACAAAACAGTGTAAAAAACTTCTCTGTGTGGAAGATTTTCAGTCCATATATTTCTAGTTAATTACTGTATATTAATCAGATCAGACAATAGTAGTAGAAGTAGTGAACGTAAACTCCTAAAGTCAAAACAAAACAAAAAGTAATACTAGAAAATATATAATTGTACAGCATTACTAAGTATTCAAAAGTAATCCAAGCAAGGCAGGCAGTCTGTTTCCAGTCGAAAATCCTTTATTAAGTACACAGATAAGCGATCCAAGTAAAACAAAAATAGAGTAATAATTTCCTCACAAGCTTTCTAAATATATAAATATATATACTTTTTATCAGGCATGGGAGTGGTTTATTGTGCTGTAAAACAAAGTGTTATTGGTACACATGTTAAATTCACATCCCCTTCCCCCATCAGTGTGACTTTCGAGCTGGTTCTGCCCTACCTAGTAGCTGTCATAATAATATATAACCCTTATGTACTTTAAATAAAATTTATAATGATGTGGTACCTCTTATTTAACCAAATTATTAAGTAGATTATTAAGTCTGTGATTTTATCCAAGACAATATACTACATGGCTGGAAATATATCAACCATTCTTCCTCACCATATTCTGGTCTAAAATAGACTTCCATTCAACTCCCATCACCTTTCTACTGTCATTGTAAAAAGGGTCTATATTATATGTTCGAAAACACTTATCGAACACCTCTTCAGCAACCCTTAAAAAGCAAACTTGCATTTCAGTGAAAGCCTGGATCAGTGATTTTTTTTCCTGGGAAAGAAATCGCTTAGCCGTTCTACTGAGTTTTCCCTTTTCCCCACTGTGGAGCAATCTCGGAGTTGGTATATTTAGTCAGGGGGGGTAATTTGTAATGTTAGAAGTTATGTTCTGTTTTGTATGGGGCAAGCGATTTTTTCCCAGGGGAAAAAAAAAAATCGCTGATTCGGGCTTTCACTGTAATTACAGTTCGCTCTTTAAAGGGTGCTGAAGAAGTGTTCGATGTTAAGTGCTTTTAAACATACAATATAGACCCTAGTAAAACATACAACTTACACTCGTATGCCCCATCCTCTTGTCTCTTTGGCCCATATACTTAGTTTGCCAGCAGTGTCCACATTAACATTTTATATAAAAAAATATAAAACAAAAGATTATGCAAAAAGATATAGTGTTGGCAGCTCACGGTTTTACTTTCAGACTGTGAATAATCTACAGGAAACCAAAATACATTATGTACATACAAGACACTCAAAGGTTAAAGGCATCAACTATCTAAATACACATACAGATGCATTTATCTAACTTTTTTTTAAAAGCAAAGGATCATCCCCATTATTTTGATGTAGAAGAACATTACTATAAGCAAATACATATGGATATTTCACTTCAGAAACACTGTCAGTGAAAAACTCAGTAGTAAATTTCCCTGAGTAGCATTATTTCAAAGAATGGCAGTTAAACACTTTATATAAGATTCAGTTCTGTTCAGCTCTTGCTGATCGTGTAGCACTTTCAGTTTTACGCACTGTGCATCTAGTTACTTAAGCAATTATCTACATCTAGAGAAAAAACTTGAAGGAATTAACTTTTGTGGTCTTCATAGCAGATATAGATGTATTAGAAAATGTCTTTACCTGGAAGAGTTACAAGTTGATATGTTAGTTAAACAAGAGAATGGAACAAAGAACTGAATACACTAAAGGCCAAAATAGACACACCAAAGTTAAATCTAAAACCAAATTACACTACCAGTCAGTTTGAACTTAAAAATGTAAATGCAAAATATGTTGAAATTCTAAATCATAATGTTTCAATAAACCTGGAAAAAAATTAAACTTCAGGCATATTCAATAAACCCTTTAAGCTTGCATAATCTTGTTCTTACATCAAAGAAAATTAATAAACTAAATCATATCAAAGAAAATATAACACACATAAATAATAAAAAAGAAAGAACAACAGATAGTAAAGGTATTCTTGAGGGCTTTAAAATATTTTATGAAAATATAAATAATAATACAAATAACCTAGATAATGATGATATAGTGGAAACTTTTGTAAGGGAAAATATAAATAAAGTAAACTGTAGGGTAACCGGAACCCATGGGGATTGGTAGATGCCAGATAATAAGAAGTTATGTACCTACCATAACGTTCCATGTTAGTTGTCTTCTCTCACCTTCTTTCTTGCTTGATGGGTTCGGAGCCGATCCTCGGCTCCGACTCGGCACTTGCTAAGCTCGAGAGTCACTTTTACCAGCTCGAGGCAGCCCCATATCCCATGATGCAAGGCGATAAGTACCCAGATCTCGTTTGATGACAAAGGGCAATAGCACCAAGCATAAACACTTCCCAAAGGAAAAAAGAAAGCCTATAGGATGGAAGAAGGACCAGCTATGAATGGTCTTCAGCATAATAATTCCTTGTAGAAAAAGGTCTGTCCAGGCCTGGGGGAAGGAGGGAGGGTCGCAAGAAAGAAGGCGAGAGAAGACAACTAACATGGGACGTTATGGTAGGTACATAACTTCTTAATGTTAAGTTGTCAATCTCGCCTTCATTCTTGCTTGATGGGACCACGTCCCTAGCACCTCTATCCTGGGTGGCTCAATGGAACAGACTCTTGAGGACTGTAGAGCCAAAACTGGCTCTGTCCCTGGAGGCCAAGTCCAATTTGTAATGGGAAACAAAAGTATGAGGAGTGGCCCAAGTGGCCGCTGCACAAATAGTGTCTAAAGGAAGTCTAGCTTGAAAGGCTGTAGAAGTAGCTAAGCTCCTAGTTGAATGTGCTTTAGGTTTTGAGCACAGCTGTTTTCCCCTGAGCAGATAAATTTCAGAGATGACAGAAGAAAGCCATCTAGATAAGGTCACTTTAGAGACAGGAAGGCCTTTCTTGTTATCCGCATAGGAAACAAAGAGTTGATCGGATTTCCTAAATTGTTTAGTTCTGTCCAAATAATATCTGAATTGGCGGTGGACATCAAGATAATGTAGTTTTTGTTCCGATCTGTTTGAATAGTTTGGAAAAAATACAGGGAGATCAATGGATTGATTCAAATTAGTCTTTGAGGTGACCTTAGGCAAAAAGGTCGGATTAGTTCTCAATGATACTCTGTCTTTGTGAAAGACCAAATAGGGGGGTCGAACCGATAGAGCATGAAGTTCAGACACCCTCCTGGCCGATGTAATAGCTACTAGGAATAATGTTTTCCAAGAAAGAAATTTTAGGGAGCAAGAAACAGCTGGCTCGAAGGGGGGAAGAATCAAGGATGTCAGCACTAAGTTTAGATCCCACTGAGGAGGAGGATTCCTGATTGGAGGCTTTAGCAGGAAAATTCCTTTCAAGAAGGCTCTACAAAGCCTATGGGACATAATATTGTGATCTGCGATCCCGACATGAAAGTTCGAGATAGCAGCCAATTGAACTCTAACTGTGGAAGAAGAGGAGCCTGCATGAAAAATCTCCGCTAAGAAGTCCAAAACTGCCTGAACTGGGGCAGTGAAGGGATCAATATTCTTGGCTTTAGCCCAATAAGAGAAACGCTTCCATTTGCTTGTTTAAATCCCCCTGGTACAGCATTTTAAAGAAGTTACTATGATGTATCTAACAGGGTTAGAGATCAAAGGAAGCCTGGCTAAGGAAGGAAGTGGAGCAACCATGCTGTGAGGTTGAGAGAAGGGATAAACCGGTGCAGCTGACCGGATTGGTGAATCAGAAGATCTGGCACTGGGTCCAGATGCCACGGCTGCACCAAAAGGTGACGATGGAGGAACGGAAACCAAATTTGTCGAGGCCAATAAGGAGCAATGAGAATCATTTTGGCTCTCAAAACGGTTGCTTTCTGGATAACTTGAGGGATCAGGGGAAAAGGAGGAAAGGCATAAAGAAGTCCCTGGGGCCAATCCTGGGTCAGAGCGTCTCTGGGGGGATGGCCTGACAGAGGGAAGAGAGAGAAGAAGTCTGGGCATTTGCTGTTTTGGGGAGTAGCAAAAAGATCGCAACATGGGCGACCCCATTCCAGAAAAATCTCCTCCACTATAGATTGCTTGAGAGACCACTCGTGAGGCATGAGAATAGCTCTGCTCAATCTGTCCGCTAAAATGTTGGTTTTCCCAGGGATGTGCGTTGCAACCAGAAACCGATGAGAGAAGATCGCCCATTGCCAAAGTCTGAGCGCTTCTCGACACAAGGGGTAAGGACTTGGTTCCGCCCTGTTTGTTGATATACCAAACTACAGACATGTTGTCTGTGTGGACTGCAATTGTCCCTACAGGAAGAAAGTCGTTGAGGGCTTGCAACGTTAAAAGCACTGCTCTCATCTCTAGGACATTTATGTGCAGGTGGTACTCGAACGGTTGCCACGTCCCATGAACCATCCTGCCCTGATAATGACCCCCCCACCCGATCAGGGAGGCATCCGTGGTGACAGTGGCTACCGGGGATGGGGGTACAAAGTGTCTGCCTTGGTGAATCTGGGGAGAAGTGATCCACCAAGCAAGATGATTTTTGCAAATCTGTGTCACCAGAATTTGGTGACGCATTGGAAGTTGTTGGTAAGACCACTGAGTGAACAACATCCACTGAAGAAGGCGCATGTAGAAGCGAGCCAGGGGAAGAAGAGTAATGGCCGCAGCCATGAGGCCTAATACCTTTGGAACCATTCTGGCCTGTACTTTCTTGTTGGCTAGAATGATCCTGACGTGAGTCTGAATGTCTGAAACTCTTTGATCTGTAAGGGTAGCTGACATCCGAACAGTGTTTAAGTTTGCGCCTATGAAAGTAATAAAGTTGATCGAGATGCCCAAATGAGAACAAAGATTTATTGTGTAATCCCTGGCTTGAACAAGCTGATGCCTGGTGGTGGCTGAAAGGAGCCAGTCATCGAGATACGGAAACACCTGGAATCCTTGACGTCTCAGGTGAGCCGTGACCACTGCCATGCATTTGGTGAACACTCTGGGGGCTGTAGTGAGACCAAAGGGCAGGGCTCTGAACTGGAAATAACTGGACCCCAACCGAAAGCGGAGAAATCTCCTGGAGCGTCTGTGAATTTTTATGTGATAGTACGCATCCTGAAGATCTATTGAGCACATGGAGTTCTCCTGCTGCAAGAAGGGCAGAATCGACTGAAGAGTGACCATTCGGAATCTTGTCTTCCTCACAGACTTGTTGAGTCTGCTGAGATCCAATATTGGTCTCCAGGCTCCCGTCTTTTTGGGGACCAAAAAGAACCTTGAGTAGATTCCGGCTCTGAATGGTCTGTTGTAACTGGCTGAATGGCTCTTTTTTGCAGTAGTTTTGAGACTTCTAACTCTGCAATTTCCCTTAGACCGGGTGCTACGTCTGGAAGGGAATTTGAGGGATAGAAAGGACTTTCCTCGAAAGGAATTTTGTAACCCTCGGATATGATCGACTGTACCCATCTGTCTTGAGTGAGAGAATGCCAGGCTTCTGGGTACAGCGATAGTCTTCCCCCGACTGCCTCCAAGGAGGGACAGCCGGGCAATATCTCAGGGATGCTGAAAGGGCTTGTCAGAGAGAGACTCTCTGTTTCCCTGGTTTTGTGGACCCCCTCTGCCTCTAGAGCGGCGTCTGTTGTTGTTACCCCCTCTGCCTCTAGGGGTAAACTGACCACGTGAATCCGGCGTGACTCCTTGGGATTTGCGGAACCACATTTTGCCACCCTTCTGTCCTTTGGGATAAGGTCTAGAAGGGGTGGAAAAACGGACTCCAACGGCAGAAAGAATTTTGCCGTCCTGCTCACACCTGGTCAACATTTCCTTCACTTGAGGGCCAAACAAAGCTGAACCATCAAAGGGAGAGTTTGTGAAGGATGCCTTAAAGGGATCTGCAAAATTACATAGCCGCATCCAGGCTTGGCGTCTAAGAGCTACACCTGTACCTGCGGCCCTACTCGCTCCATCAGCAGCATATGATATCAGCCGCATGGAGGAGTTTGCAATGGAGTTAAGGGTTCCTAGCTGCGAAGCAATTTTTTCCTGAGCCCCTGCAGCTGTAGGATCCTGCACAACTTCACCTAGCTCCTTAAGAATATCCCTTTGGAGTCTGGTGAAGTGACATAGGTAATTCAGCGAACGCATAGCAAAGGTCGCTGAAGAAAACATCTGCTTACCATATCTATCCATGGTCCTAGAGTCCTTATTAGGAGGATGGACAGGTACGGAAAGATCTGCAAGTTCCTTCTGTGTCAGCCGCCACCACCATGGCATCAGCGGGGACACCTTTTGTAAGGAATTGCTTGTCCGACGGGGCAGTAATAAATTTAGAAGGCCTCCTAGGGACTGGCTCTACAGAGTCAGGAGCAGCCCACGCCTTCCGAGCAATAACCTGCATAAGGGGTCGAAGGCGGAGACACCCAGGAGGTGGAGGGCCGAGATCCAAACGCCTCCAGGTATACTGACTCATCCTCAGAGGGATTATTGGTGGGCCAGTTTCCCCTCTGTCTAAGGAGTTCTAGGATGTCTGAGAAGGAGACATCCTCAGAGGGGGATCTTGGGGATCCCTCTGACTCATCTAAGTCAGTATCAGAAGTGATAGACTCGGGGGAGTCTACGTGTTTCCTCTTACATGTCCTCTTCCGCGGAGGATCTCCCGACAAATCAGGAGAATCCTCGGAAGAGGGGGATATTCTCAGTGGGGAAACCTGAGGCGGAGGATCTCTGGGTCCTGGAGCAAGAGAAGTGGCAGAGATGTCAACAGGCACCATAGAGAGAGGAGCTAAGGGAACAGACTGCTGGCTGAGACCAGTGGCCAGCACACTCTTCATCACCTCAAAGGCTCCCCTCCCAGGAAGGTCCGAGAGAACCCGCTCCGAAGAACTAGGAACTCCAGGACCCACCGAAAAGGAAGGCTCCGAGGCAGATGTCGGAGCCGAGCTCACCAAGGCCGAGACTCCAAGGGGAAGAGCGGGTTCGGACAAGGGTCCGATGCCACTCACCCCCTCGGAGGAGACCAGGGAAGCCTGGCCACCGAATCCCTCTAAGGAAGGTCTCGAAGAGGAGATAAGAGTAGAGGCTGAAGGAGCAGAAGGGGGTAACTGTCCCTCAGCCATAGCAGAAACCATTCCCGAAGACTCCAACTCCAAACTCTGGGGTAGAGTCGAAGGAGGAACTGCAATGGGGTGTGGACTAATAGTCGTCTGCTGAGACGGACTATGTAGCATTTGGGCCAGTGCCTGTGACTTTAGTAATCTACTGACCACTCTCCAAATCATGGTCAGAAAGCCTGGATGACCTTGAAGATCGGCTCCGATGGCTCCGCTCCGAGAGGAGAGGCGAAGCCGGAGCCGAAAGTATCGGCTCCAAGGAAGGGGACCTAGACCTCTTCCTCGAAGGAACCATCGGAGCCGATGAAACCACAGAAACAGTCGGAGCCGACAACTTATCGGCACCGACAGGTAGCTTCGATGCATCGGCTCCAGCCGGAGCCGATACGGCCATAAAAGTAAGGGTGTCGGAGCCGACCGGAGCCGACACCGATGCCTGGGCCACATGGTGGTCGGAACCGATCGGAGCTGACACCGAAGTGGTCGAACCAGAGTCGGCACCGATAGCCATCGGTGCCGAAGGTTTAGGTAACCCAGAATCGGCTCCAGCCAGAGCCGATCTCGACTCTGAATGAGTCGGAGCCGAGGCCACAGGCTTGGACACAGAAGCCTGGGCCTTGGAAGACTTAGAAGTCTTAGATGGGGCCGACTTAGCCGGAGAGCCCTCCGGCTTAAGAAGGCCCCTCAAAATCAATTTATTTCTTTCCTGCAGGACTCTCTGGCTAAAAGAATGACATATAGCACAGGAGTCCTGCAGGTGAAGAGGCCCCAGGCAGTAAAGGCAAGAAGTGTGACCATCTGTCAGAGACATCTTCTGACAGCACGAGTCACACTTCTTAAAGCCTGAGACCCTTTCTTTAGACATGGTGAACAAAACACACACACAACACCAGTCCAAGAAATTAAATTAAATATATCAAAAAGTATCAATAACAAACACACACACACACCCTAACGGGGGGGGGGGATGGGATGGGTGAAAGTCTGACTGAAAGTTATGAGGAGACAGGGAATTTTCTGTCAGAAAGGGACTAAAACTAATAATTTTAAGTTTTTTTTAAGAAAGGGGCTAAAATAGTAAAGTAACAATTCACTTACCAGGAGCTGGTAAAAGGAGGACCTCATCAGCGAAGCGGCAAACGAGATCTGGGTAATTACCGCCTTGCATCATGGGATATGGGGCTGCCTCGAGCTGGTAAAAGTGACTCTCGAGCTTAGCAAGTGCCGAGTCGGAGTCGGGGATCGGCTCCGAACCCATCAAGCAAGAATGAAGGCGAGATTGACAACTTAACATCTGTAGTTTCTGGTTGCTTGAGAGTTACTATTAAAAATAGGCCAGACTAATACGGCAAACTATACTATTTATTTGGGTTGACTTGTTCTTAGGTTGGGGAGAGAGGGAATTTATTCCCATCTTTCTTTTGAAAAATCATCTTCTTTTGGCTTTTCCCGTTGAGGGGTCGCCACAGTGGATTACCTGTTCGCTCATGATTGGCAGTGGAGTTTTATGGTGTTGATTTGCCAGCCCGGCGCCCAACCTTCCACAGAAGGCACACACACACGCACGCACTCACGTCTAGGGCCAATTTAGAGTGTCCAATCCACCTACAGCATGTCTTTGGGATGTGGGAGGAAACCGGAGCACCCAGAGGAAACCCACAAGATCACAGGGAGGACATGCAGACTACGCACAGAAGGCACTCCAGCTGAGGATCGAAACAGAGAACCTCTTGCTGTGAGGCGGCAATGCAAACCACTACACCACTGCGGCCGCCCCTTCCTTTTTAAAGATCTAAAACTCTAAAAATGTAAGTTATGTTTCTGCTGGGTGGGGAGCAGAAAGTGCAACACATGAAAATTGTACTGTAGTTCTTTGTTTTTGTTTTTTTCTGGTTGCTTGAGTTCTGGTTAACTGACAGTTCACTGTAGTACAATAACAAGTGAATAAATAAAAATTGAGAGATCATTCACTTTAACAGAAATAAAAAAGTTAAAAAAATAATAAGGCACCAGGCTTAGATGGTCTTATACCAGAACTATATAAAATACTACCAGATAATGCAGTTAAATATTAGATAAGGTATATAGAGAAATAAAAACTGCTGAAGTCCCACCATCATGGAAATATTCCTTTATATCACCTATTGTAAAATAAGATAAGAATCCTACAAAGTGTTTATCATACAGACCCACTACAGTTTTAAATGAGGACTATAAGATGTTCATGTCCATTTCAGCTAACATAATTAATCTACTTATACCCAAACTAATTAAAAATTATCAAACTGGATTTATTTTAAATAGATAAGTGCAGGATAACATAATAAGAATACATACATTAATAGACTACACAGATAAAAATAAAAAAGAACTTTCTATCATTAGTCTCAATTTAGATAAGGCTTTTGACTCAGTTAATTGGTTGTACCTGTTTAAAACATGTAAAAGTGTAGAATTTCTCACCTGAGCTAATTGCATTAACTTCTACGTTATACAGTAACTCTTGTGCTTAAGTTAAAATAGTGTTTTTCTTTCTAATTCATTTAAATTACAAAAAGGCACAAAACAAGGCTGTCCATTATCAGCTTTACTTTCTGCATTAGCTATAGAACCCTTTGCTAATAGTATCAGATCCAATAAAAACATTAATGGTATCAAAATAATTTTGAACTAAAGATTCAACTCTTTGCTGATATTTTACTGACATTAGGGAAAATAGAAAATTCATTAGAACATATAATTAGCTCTAGGAGTCAGACTGAAGAAATCTTGAACTTAAGATTTAATCATAATAAAACAAATACATTATTAATAAAAATTAAAAAAAAAATCATACAAAAATATTCTAACTTCAATTGGAATAGCAATCAAATGAAATACCCTGGTATAACCATTATGTCTAATAGTAAAGAAGTGGTACAAGCTATCAACAGGTTGCTGATAAAATTTTGAGTTTCATCTCAAACTGGAACAAATTCTTCTTTACTATGCAAGAACAATTAATGCTTATTAAAATGTTAATTATCCCTAAAATATTGTTTGCCTTACAATCTTTAGTACTCTCTGTACCAAAAAAAAAATGATGAAGCAGATAAATAATATTCTACTTACATTTTTTTGGCATCCTAATAAACTAAGAGTTTCCTTTGACTGGCACAGAAAAGTTTGGGATAATGATAGAATAGGATTCCCTGATATTTAGTTGTATGCTACTTCAGCAATTGTAAAAGTTGTAGCATTCTGGATAAGTTCATCTTATGATTCAAAATGGCAGCAAATACATAAAAATATTATAAGGAAATAATAAATATATCACAACCAGTCAAACAGTCCCCAATAGTTTTACCTGGTTATAAAAAGATTTTTGCATAAATGGAATTGTTCTTTCTTCTCAAATTCCCCATTTAAATAACATAATTTCCTCTTTCCAAAAGTTCACATATTCCAACCATTGTATTAAAGACTTAAAGTTTACTATGTTTTCAATTGCATATACAAAGAGTGCTTAGAAACTCATAACTTCAACAAAATGCAAGTACTGAAACAACAAAGTAACTTAATTCTTAAAGGGTACTGATATATATATATATATATATATATAAGTACTGTTGAAAATTTAAGGTCCAAATATAATCAAGATTCTGAGAATTGGTTAATTTTACAAATATTTAGTGACTTTGTGAACACATAAGATATTTAATCTAGATAAGAAATTGTTCCCTAAATTATTGGAATTCTTAATAAATATCAATAATAATACAATGACACATCATTCATATTTCTCACAAATGTATAAAATTCTTAAGTTAGATTTCACATATTTAGATAATTTCTATTGGACTTATTCCTCAAAAATTAATAATGAAGACTTCTCAGAAGAATACAAGAAAATAATATTAAAATCTACAGACAGAACCACATCTTCATTATACTGGAAAAGTTTCACCTGGAAATTTTTACACAGAGCTTTTGTCACTCCTAGCAAAATTACAATTATGTATAAATCAAATAAAATTAAATGTTGGAGATGTGATTCTGAAATAATATCGGATTGGATACACTTGGTATATGAATGTGAAGTCATCTCCCCTTTTTGGAAATAAATTAATAACGTCATTCAAGCTCTATGGTCAGATAGATGTAATACTTCTAATCTTTAGTTTTATTTAATTCTTCGATCCCTGAGGTAATTCCAAAAACCCAAGTGCCTTTTCTTTGGTCTATTCTTGCTATAGCCAGGAAAGTAATTACTAAAAATTGGAAGTAAAGTTACCCCCTCCAGTGTTGAATTTATTAGTATGGCAAAAATTGTTTGCAGTAGTGAATTACATACTGTAAAGATGAGAACTTCTAATATTACACATTCATATAAATCTTGGCTTAAAGTTAAAGACTTCCTTGAAAAATATTAATTGCTGTTGATATTTTTAACTTTGATGCATTGATTAGCTGTGGACCTACGTAAATAGTTTTGTTTCATATCTGATTTATCTATTGTTTTAAAACAAAAAAATATCTTTATAAGGTGAACGTTTATTGTGGCACTCCTGTTTCTGCAACCACTTCAATAAATATCTCAAGGCATATCTCTGGACACTCAACTCCTCAGCACTTTGAAGGCATCACAGATATTGCCTCTGTCTCAGTCATTATAAATGATACTCATTTTGACGAAATGCTTCCTGTTCCTTCTAAGCATTCTGTAATCAGTACATCACCAAATTAGATTAGCTGTCTACATTTCTTCAAGTACTTGCTTCTGGTTATTTCTCACTGGGCCTCTGCTACATTTTGACCGATTTTCCTTCACTCAATGGAGAAAAGGTCCAGCAAGCTGATCACAGTAAAAGTTCTCCCTAATTCCATTTTAGTCTCTTTTGAACCTGATTTTAATTTTCAGAACTCAAGAACAGGCAGATGTTGGAATTTGTCCCTTGAATCTACAACCCAGAAGTAACAGAGCACGTGACAGACCAACACACATTGTAAGGAAATATTTCTATATTCCAATATTACTAAGTGGTAGTTCAAGTAAAGGTCACTGTTAAGCTTTGTGACCATTTTTCCAGATTCTTTATTGTATGTACTGCCCTCTTAACTTTATTAGGCTTAAGCTCAGTTGGGACTATACTTAAAATGCTGAAATTCCAATGTCCTTAAAACAACAAACATCTAGAATGTAATGCCTTTTAATACACTAATAACATTTTTACTTTTTGGCATCTGTTAAATTCTTGACTTCTGGAAACTCTGAATACTGCTCACTACAGATCACATAGATTTTATAGGTAATGAAATAAAACTGAATAAAAAAGCATAGTTTCCTTTAGATTATTATTGTGATAAGCATTATACTCATAAGTTTTTATCTTCCTGCCCTAGTTGTACAGGTATTTGTTGCCAAAATAGCACACCATTCATTCTTTATCTCACATGCATCTGCTAACCATCTAGTCACACTTGAAATCATGCTTACTAGTTTGCTATCAATGGGGAGCTGTTTGTGGTGCAGCCATCATCCAGATAGCCATGAAGAATATTCCTGTTTCCTAGCTAGAACCCCTTCCCAGGTGGCTAATGGGCATGCCTGCTACAACATCTTCTGTTGGTATATGCATTCCCACCCATGCCCCATAAAGGACGACACATGGATTTGGTTTGGCAAAACCAAGTGCACATGCTCATACCATATGCTGCATGCCATGCACCTCTTTTCCAAGTAGGTGCCAGCACTGCAGTGGGCCAGACCATATTCTCTACAGTAGGATAGGCAAGCCGGTACCACTCCTAAACCTGGACTCTACTCCAAGCCACACTGCACACAAATTTATGTGTTCTTACCAGCATGTCCTTCCTTAACTGATCTGACACAATTAATTTATTTGTTTTGAATAACAAGTTTTGTAAGCATTTAATTTATTCTTTAAATGAAAATAAAGGTGACTTTCCTTTTCCCACTGCAGTCTGCCATCTGCACTAAACTCTCATAGTGACACCTTTAAACATCTGCATTTCTGGATTATTCTGCTAGCATGTCTGAAATGCACTTTCTTTTCAATCATAGCAACTGTGGACTTTGTTAAATCTCATTTGAACTCATTGCATTGTGTTCTAACAAATAATAAAACCATTATTTGTGCTACAGGTCTCTCTTTGTGGATAGAAATCACTCTGTCTTTCTGCAAATAAAAACATTCACTGTAGCCTGGAAGGCTCCTTGTGTAAAGACTGCTTGTATATACAATATAGTGGCTCATAGTCACTTTCCACTAGCATTTTCTTCCTATAAATCTGCTAATGCTCCTTTCACAATCATATACTAAATGTAGTGGCTTATTTTTCTTTGAGTACACATTTTCTGACTGTCAGTAAAAGCTCATGATCCATAAGGTACTGGTTTATTCTCTAGCAAAATTAATAAACTGCTAAATTTTAGACTGTATATACTTGCCGTGTGATCAGCATATTCACATCAAAATGTTTCACTAACTGTGGAAGCAATTGAAAACTTTTTTCATAGTTCATTCCAGGGCAATTCGCACTGTATTTCTATTTCAATCACTTTTTTAATGATAAACATATATTTTTCATCATCTGATTTCAGGCTCTCTGAATTCAAAATGTGACCCATGTGTTTCAGCTCTGAAACTCAGATTTAACATTTATGTTTATTCAGCTTGAGGTTATATACCAGTCTATTTGGTAAACACAAGCCATGAATGCATTTACCATAAAGATACATCTCGATGATTTGAGTCCACTCTCTCTCTCTTCACATTTTAGGCCTTCTACTGTCAGGTCAAGACAGGTCAGCACTGAAAAAATTCCCAGCTTCTAGCTTTTCCCCATCCACAATGCACTACACTCCTCTTTTCTACTCAGATTTACAAATATGCTGCTTGAGAGCTAAACAATATCCAAAATAAACATCTCTAACTAAATCTCCTCTAGGCCTCACCTGAAAGAAGTCTGTGGAAGGTATGTGATTGCATTGGAGATGAACTCAGATCATCCACATCTGTCATTATAAATGCGTAACTTTCATACCTAGGATAATCCAAGTCCATACTTTCAACATCTGGTGCACAGTCTCAAAATCAACTTCGTTGGTGGCCTCATGAGGAGATCCTGCATAATATGGTGATTCCAAAGGAGCACTTTTCCCTAGAGAGCCCACACAGCTTGTAATGTCTTGAAGGATATGTAGGGAAGCCAAAGTCATAGACTCGCAAATTTCTTCTAGTAAAGCATTATCAAAGAATGCTTTGGAAATAGACAGGGCACTTATGGAATGAGCTATTGTAGTCACTGGAAGTGGTTTGCCATACTTCTCAAGGAAAAACTTGAATTCTGCCCTACCTAATGGTCTGCATATGAAATAGAGAGCTGATAGCCTTTTCTGACTGACTCTGTCCTATGCAGTCAAAACATCAGTTGTCTGTGTACAGCCAAAGAATATAGAAGGTACTCCCCTTTGAGTAAGTGGGGAAAAAGCACTTAAAAATTAATAAACTGGTTCAGAATCATTACCATTGTTACTTTGGGCATGCATGTAGGATTACAGCACAACATCTTTCTATTGTTGTGAAAGGTCAAGTAGAGAGAGTTAATGCAAAGAGCCTGGATTTCGGGTATTCATCTAATTGATGTGACTGCTGCCAGAAAAATAATTTCCAAGAAAGGTACTTCAGCTCTACCCTTCATAGTTGATAAGGTCAATTTTTCTAACATAAAATTACAGAGGAACAGGAATCTTAAGATGCGATCAAAGACCTTGGATACCTTTAGAGATGCCAATGAATTGCTATGAAGACTTTGAAGAAAATTTGATATTGCAGAAAGACAAAATGTTTGATGGAATACTGCCTTAGGCTGGAGTCAAAAATTTAAGCTAGATAACCCAACACAAATAGAGAGCTAAAATGGATCAAGACCTTGGTCAGTAACCCAGCTCATAAACCATTTTCTCTATGTAAGGCCTCTGGGGAGGGGAAAGGATTTTGAACACATTTAGAGGGTATTAGCATCTCTGACTACCACTAAAGTGGATAAATCAAGTGGGTTTGAGGGAGTGAATGTCTGGCTGAGGTTTGCTTGATGGGCGAGATAAAAGTGGTCGAAAGGGTGTCATACATATGGGTTTCTCTAGAAGCTGACACCACAGCAGTGAGAAAAACTTTTCAAGGCCAATAGTGAGCTATGACAGTAATGTTGGGTGCACTGGTCTTTGCTTGCTGCATGAAGAAATCATGAGGCACTTCTGCAAAAGATCATCCCTGACCTGCTCTCTCAGAGGGGGAAGGAAGGACAAGACGCTGATACACTGTTTGTTGGGGAGTATAAACAGGTCATACCTAGGGTTTTTCAGCAATTAAATTATCCATCCCACTGATAAGCTTAGGGACCACTCATGTGTATCAAAAGGCACAACCGTGTCTGCGCTTGACCTTGAAGGTTTATATGAGAAAGTGATTTGATGGTACAAGTCCATAGACATATTCTGTTGGTCTCCTAACAAGGTGGGGGTGGTGGTGAAGGAATAGGTCCCATTGGATTGTTCATGTATCAGATTATGGATATATTTGTCTGTGTGAATGGCTAAGGCACCATGTGACAAATGGTTCTGAAAAGCCTGAAGGGGAAGGAGTAAAACTCCTCTCTTTAACACACTGAAGTACAAATTGGCTTCTTGTTGTGAATATGCATTTTTTTTTAACTATCTTACTCTGACTCTGCCCTCACCCCTGAGTTTAGGCCACCATTGTGGGAACAGAAAGATGCAAGTGACTGCCCAGAGAGAAGATTTGTAAGAGTTGATACCAGCTCTAATGGGCAAGAGTCTCGCTGAATTCCGAGTATCCACTGGAGAATCCTCATAAGAACTGCACAACAGACTATAAATATGGTAGCAGGCATCAGGCTTAGATCTTTGAGCCATAACCTGGGCTGGAAATGAAGTCAACTGAAAGATAAGGTTCATCATTATTTGAATGGGTAGACTTTTTATGGGGAAGACTGACCTTGCCAAAGTGTATGCTTAGCATGCAACTTATGAACATAATGGTCTATCAGAGGTACAGCTGTGCTTTTGCTGTGTTCACTCCAATGCCTAAAGAATGGAATGTGTATAGTAAAGAATCCTATGGTTTTGGAATATTGTCTAGTGTTGGTGTGGATTGAAGCCAGTTAAATGGGTAAAGAAACACTTTTGTCCTTTACAGTCTCTAGTATGGTGTGAAAATGGACATCTATTTGGTGGACACCCTGGGAGCTGAGGTAAGACCAAAGAGAACCTGAAACTGGTTATCTAGCTACATGTAAGCATAGACACCTCAACTTTTTGGCTATTTTGATGTACAAATAAGCATCTTGGATTTATACACAGTACATTACGTTTTCGCTTGCCAGGCAAGGGAAAAATGTTTGAAGGAAGACCATCTAGAATATCTGCTCTGGTATAAATTCATTTAGACTTATTTCTATTATCTGTCTGATGTATTTTGTTTTCTTTGGAACCAACAAGAATCTTGAATAGTATCTGGACCCTGTCTGATCTGCTGAGACCTCTTGGATGGCTCCTTTTGAATAAGACAAATTATCTCTATTTTTTGCTACTGTTCCTCTTACTGTGTGGAACTTTTAGTAAGAGGTGCTTTCATGATGGGGTGTGGAAGAAGGCCTTGTAGCTTCAGGATATTATGATTTTTTTTTGTATTCATGTATCCTGCATGATGGTAAACCCATGCAGGAAGATAGGACGACAGGTGACTCTCTGGCTTTAGAGGTGCATAACTGGGTGAGCCTTCAGAGATTCCAATGAAGCTGCCCCTCACATGGGGAGCTATAGAACCACTTGTTTTACCAACTTTTTCTGCCTCTACATGGGCATTTTTTCTGGAAGGACCCGTAGCCATGTTAACTCTCTCACAATGCTGTCCCTATTGCTGAGTGCTCCACTTAAATTATACATCCCTCAGGCTGTTTTGAGTCCTGACAAATGTCTCTTGTGCTGTCTGAAGGGAAAAATCCACAACCATGACAGACCTACCATTTCTTTCAATCTTCTGAAGTTCTTCTCTTACTTGTGGTCAGCAGAGGTCAGTGTCATTAAAAGTGGTGTGCAGAAAGGATGCTTTCAAGTTATCAGCAATATCTGTTGGCCAAAGCCAGGCAAGACGACAGACTGACACCAGTGTCTGCAGCCCTCTATTGTAGGCACTGTGCATCAGCTGCATGGCCAGTTTTGAGACAAAAGTCTTCACTACTACTGCCTTGAAAATCTGCTTTGTCTCGATCTGGAGCAGTGGCCTGATCTTGGGGCAACTGATCCTATGGATTGTTTAACTCATCTGCAATATCACTGTGGAATTTAAGCCTGTAGGGTAAGTAATTCAGAACCATCATGAAAAATATGTAAAATTCAAAAGCATGCTTCAAATAAAAATCTAGAGCCCTGGAATCCTTATGGCAGGGACAGATTGCCAGATTCTGGTGAGTTGGTTCCCTCATTAGGGCTTCCACAGTGACAACAGAATCTACAATGGGTGACATTTACCAACACAATCCCATCCTGCTGATTCAGGTTTGGTCTTCTTGGTATGGCATCCACTTTACTGTGGCCTACCAATTCTCCCATACAATCAAAGAAATACTGTCTGCTAGGAGCAACACCCACGAGGTCAAAGCAGGAGAATGGAATGCCTCTTGTAGAATCCTTTCTAGGGTTTAATGGAGGTGAAAGGGTCATTCCCCCTTCTCATGTATGAGCTCTAATACGTCAAATTTTAGGTCATGTTGTGAAAGTTGAGAAGACATTTATCCCAGTCTTTAGTGTCCAGGACAGGAGATTCCAGATTAAAGTTCAGATATTTTATCTTACATTTTCAGTTCTTTGGTGGGGAAGCATCTAAAGACAAACAGTTAAGGATGGACCTGTGGCAATAAGATCTATGGACACTTTCTGTTCCTCTGATCTTGGATTAATGATAGACTACAGAATCAGAATTAGAAGGGTCTTGGTGGAAGCTGCAGTTGTAGTCAATGTGAGGAAAAGCCCATAGTTAATGATAGGGTTGGCACTTGAAACATTGATGGTACATGGATGCTGATGGTATTGAACCAGTACCAAATGTTGCTGAGACTGGCTGGCACCAATAAAAACAGGACCATTGACACTCCCATAGCATGGGGATCTCAAAGGCCAAACACTGCCCTATCCTTAGGCAAATGTCCAATTTGCAATGAGCAATAAAGGTTTGAGTATTAGACCAAGTTGCAGCTACACAATCATCCTCTATGGAAGCTCTGGACCAGAAAGTGAAAGATCTTGAACAGATCTGGTCAAATCAGCCTTAGGAAGTTTAGGTAATGTCAATACTTTGTTCATACAAACAAATGAAATGCAATCAGTAAGCCAGTTGGTCAAAGTTACCTTTGAGACTGGCTTGCCCAATTTAGCTTTGGAAAAGGAAACAAATAATTGGTCTGATTTTCTGAAAAGTTTAGAGCTATGGAGATGAAACCTAAGCTACCTATGAACATCCAGTGGGCATACCATGTATTCCCCTTTGCTGGAAAAAAATTGGAAAGAAGAGTAAGGTTAATGGACTGATTTATAGCGGTTTCTAAAGCCACTTTAGGTAGAAAACAAGAATTAGTATGGAGGGACACCATTTCCTTGTGAAAGATCAGATACAGTGGCTGGGAAGAGAGAGCTTAGAGTTCTGATACCGGTCTGTCTGATGTGATCACAGCTAGAAAAATGGTTTTCCAAGAAAAAAAAAATTAAGTCCACTTTGGAGATTGGTCAAACGGGGACTGAATCAGAACTTGAAGTACTGTTAAATCCCATGGAGGAGTAGGATACTTAATAGGTGGTCACTGCAAGAAGGTACCTTTGAGAAAGGCTTTACATAGTCTTGATGTTGCCAAGGATGAATGATTTTCTCCTATGTGAAAATTAGAGCTAGCTGCAAGTTGAACCATTATCGTAGAATAACTAGCTTCAATACTGAAAATGGAGGCAAGAAAATCAAGGATAGCTGGAAAAGGCACTGAAAAGGGGTCTAGTAGTCTTTAGAGGGCCCAAAGGGAAAATCTTTTCCATTTGCTCTTACAAATCTTCCTAGTAGAATCCTTCGGGGAGGATGTGTTGAGCTGGTAAAGAAAGACTGGACTGCCTAGTCATCACTGGAAGTTGAGAAACCATGTGGTTAACTTGAGGTCCAAATGTTTGGATGAGTTATCCCAAATAAATCAGACAGAAGATCCAGAGATGGAGCCAACACCCAGGGAGGGTGTACTAGATGAGGCCACAAGAAGGAAAACCATATTTGTTGAGGCCAGAATGGGGAAATGAGGATTATGTTGCTATTCCATTGAGATGTTTTCTGAAGAAACTTGGGAATGAGAGGGGTGGGAGGAAAGGGCATAATGAAGACCAGGGGACTATTTATGAGAGTCTCTTGGTGACTCCCACTCTTGGGGGCATCATGGCATAGTACCTGCTGCCATTGTTATTGAGAGGGAAAGTGAAGAGTTCACAGCACAGCTGGCCTCATTGATGAAAAATAATTTCTGCCATTACAGGTTTGAAAGAGACCACTCATAAGGGAGTTGGACCTGCTCAATTCATCTGCTAGCACAATGGACTTCCCCGGCATATGCATTGCCAAAAGAAAGTCTGAGAAAAGATCACCCACTGCCATACTCTCAATGCTTCTTGACACAAGAGGTAGGATCCCAGTTGTCTTTTGAAGTACCAGACTGACATGTCTGTCTGAAAATCAACCATCCCTGGAGGGAGAGCATCTTGAAAAGCTCGCACAGCTAATAGGACTGCCTTCATTTCCATGACACTGATGTAAAGACTGACCTCCAAATAGGTTCATAGGTAGGTACAAGGCTATTGGCCCTAGGGCCTATACAAGCCTAGCCAAAAAGGTACCCTGGCTTTCGCCACCCAAAAAAATTATTCTCCTGTGCCCCTGTCAAGCAGAACCACATAAGTGATCCCCGGGGTGAATTTCCTATTACCCATACAATCATCAAGATTTTTCTTGAAGAGTGCTAATGAGGAGCTCCGTTTGACATAGATAGGTAGTCTGTTCCAGAGTATGGGAAGTCTCTGGGACAAGAATCTATCCCTCCAGCATGTTCTGTTTATTGTGGTGACAAGGTTTAGGTCCCTAGAGCGTGTAGCTCGGAGGGATTGTGATTTCTTTAAGTGGAGCATGTCCAACAGCCCTGGGTTTGACGTAGCTTTGTATGTTAGGCAGAGATCGCCTCTGAGTAGGCAATATGCGATGGAGTAAAGCTGGAGTTTTTTGAGACGGTCTGCGTAAGGCATCTGTTTGAGGCCAGTAATCCTCTTTGTGAGGTATTTTTGTGGCCTTTCCAGTTGTTGTAGATGTCTTGTGAGGGACATACCAAAAGGGGCGTTGTACTCTATAATGGGTCTAATGAGTGATCAGTAGAGGGGAACAATGACTTCTTTTTTTCTGGATGAGAAACCTTTTGTGATGAGGTGTGCCACGTAGAAGGATTTCCTGACCACTGTGGCGATGTGATTATCAAAGGAGAGACTACTGTCCACCTGTGTCCCAAGGTCTCTTATCACACTTTCGATGTTAAGTAGACTACCGCCTATGTGGCAGTTCATGGGTACAGAGTTTTTGCCAAAGGGGATGACAATACACTTTTTGGCATTGAGCTTGAGACCATGTCTTTGACACCAGGCATCTGTTTCAATGAGGCCCTTTTGTAGGATGTCCACATCATTGGGAGTTTCGATTATGGCTCCTAGTTTGCAGTCATCTGTGAATTTAGTTAGCCAAAGACCTTCTGTGTTAGCCTGTACTTCAGAGAAGTAGATACCAAACATGAGAGGACCCAGGACTGAACCCTGTGGCACTCCACTTGTCACTGGTCTGAATAATTTGGAGTCTGCTACTTTCACAGTGTGGGTTCTGTCAGTAAGCCAGTTGGCAACCAATCTTGTGACATAGGGATTTATACCTAGTTTAGTGAGTTTATCTATAATTCCAGAGTGGGGGATGGTGTTGAACACCTTGGCGAGATCTAGATAGGCTGTGTGAACCACCTTATCCTCATCTATGGCTTTGGTGACTATGTCAAAGAAGTCTATCAGGTTTAGGAGACATGATCTGCCTTTTACAAACCCAAACTGTGTGGGGTCCAGAGTTTGGCAATCTCCAGTGTCGGTTTATGAGTACCATGATGATATGTTCCATGGCCTTGCAGATGAGGCTCGTCAGGCTAATGGGGCGGTAGTTCCCAGGGTCTGTTGTGGCCCCCTTTGTGGAGTGGGATAACTGTTGCGGTGCGCCATTCAATGGGCACAAAGCCTGAGGTGAGGCTATGATTGAACATGGTACTTAGCCAGTTCATTTTGTAGTTCATGTAGAAGGCAGCCTGGGATGATGTCAGGTCCCATGGATGCTGCGTTCTTGGCTTTGGAGAGTGAGGTTTTTACCTGTGCAGCCGTGATTACAGGAACTTTGCATTCTTCTGGTATAAAGATGGGCCCTTTAGGGGGTGAGAGGGGGTAAAGTTAGCACTGAACCTATCTGCCAGGATGTTGGCAATATCAGTTGGTTCTGTATATTTAGTGTCATTGTGCTGTAACACAGAGCAGATCTGAGTGTTGCCATTGAGATTCTTGACATAGCTATAGAATGCTTTGTGGTTGTCTTTAGAATCAGTGACAATTTTGTTTTCATAACTAGCTTTGGATGATTTTATGAGGGATCTCAGCTTCTTACTGACGCTGACCAGGGAGTTCCTCCAATCGTGGGATTTTACTCTTTTTTTGCAACAGTTTCTTTCTTCTGTTGTAGAGTTTGTTTATGGCAGAAGACCACCAGACTGGCTTCCTTTTTTTGGAGGATAGCATCTTGGTTCTGTTAGGGATAGCATGATCCATGCACTCGTGTAAGTGCTTATAAAGTGCATTTGTGTAGGATTCAGCAGTCGTACCTCTATTGTCCATCTGCATGGGTGTCGTGAAGTTTGCCACTTCTGTCTTAAGAAGCATGAAGTTGGCTTTGGAGAAATTTTTTACGGTTGATTTCCTAATGTGGGGTGGGAGCGGGATGTGGATGTCTAGGTTGATTAGCTTGTGGTCGGATCTGACCAACGAGGAGCTGACCTCTGGTGTAGAACACCGGTCACCCATGTTGGTGATGGCCAGGTCTAGGATATTACTGCCCCTGGTGGGGGTGTGGATAAGTTGATCCAAGGCGTTGGAACTGATGATTTCCAGAAAACGTTGAGCAAAAGAGTTGGTACATGAGTAGTTTTCCCAGTTAATGGTAGGGTAGTTGAAATCACCCATTATTAGAGTGTTGGGTTGTACCTTAATATTTTCCAGTGCATCAAGAAAAGAGGAGTGGGAATCCTGGGGCATGGTGGGGGGTCTGTAGCAAGCAACAATCTGGATTGCGGTTTTGCCCAGAGTTAGTTGAACTTGGATAATCTCAGATGCATTATGCTGAGCAACTAACTTGGAGGTGTGGATATCCTTAATGAATATGGACACGCCTCCACCTTTAGTGTTTTCGGTCCACGTTTGGTATGAATTACAGCCTCTGGAGCTTTGAACCAGGTCTCAGTCACTGCACAGATGTTAATGTTCTCCATTTTAAGGAGTGCCTCGAGTGAGTGCATTTTGAGGTTTAGACTTCTAGCATTGAGTAGCATTACCCTCAGATTTTGCTTGCTTGTACCTGTTACAGTGGTGAATTTGTCATTTGAACCTTGCCTAAAAAAGGCACTATAGGGCTGGCAAGAGCCTTTGCCAGTATCCGGAATCCCAAGGGCGACAGGTGCAGGCCATCTCTGGCAAAGCAGCATGGTCTGTCGACCATGTCATCCCAGGCAGACAGATACTGGATTCCCTTGGAATGACACCCAGAAGCTTAACCAATTGTTAAAGTCAATCATTTTGTCCTTGTACTGTGGTGTCATTCTGGGTGATGGCAGGATGCTACTCAGGGCTTGGGTCATACCGGCCTGGGCTACAAGATCGGAGAGCTCCTCCATGTCTCTCTTCATGTAGTCCAGGGAGGTACGTCTCAGGCCATTCAATGCGACCAAGAGCCTTGGACCGTCCTTTCCAAGTAATGCCCCTCACCCTAGTTTTGAGGCATCAGTAGTCACTGTGGCTTCGGGTGTCAGAAGGATAAAAGGGCAGCCCTAAGAAACTTCTTTTCAATGATCCAATAGGCTATGTGTTCTCTGCACATCCTTGTAATCCATACTGGCGCAGTTGGGGTGGGGTGTTGCCATACTGACCACTGCACTGCAAGCATCCACGGCAGTGCCCTCATGTGACACTTGCTAAAGGTACTACAGTTATGGAGGCTGCCTTAGATCCAGGAAACTGCAATACCAACCTTGCAGGAGGAGAAAGAATAGAAAGAATGTGGGATGCTTGGCTCTGTAATGCATTTAACCTTGTCCACTGTAAGCTTGTGATCTGTGCCACTGTATCCAGATGAGCATCAATGAATACATTGACTTGAGTGGGGCACAGCTGAGACTTGGCATAGATCACTGTGATGCCAGTTGAAGACATAGTTGAAGCAAGTAGTCTCTAGCTTGAATCAGTAGAGGCTTGGTGGATGCAGATAAGAGCCAATTGTATGGAAACATCCTGAATCCCAGCAGTCTCAAGTCTGCTGTGACCAATGCCATGCACTTCACAAACATCTTGAGAGCTGTGGTGAAGCAAAAGGGCAGAGCTCTCAACTGGTAGTGACTGGCTCCCAACCAGAAGCACAGGTACCTCCTAGTCACCTGTCTATTCTGATGGGATAGTAAATATCCTGGATCTGTAGATCTACTAAGCACATCCAATCATCCATGCACAACAGCAGCAGAATAGACTGAAATGGGATTATTTGGATGTTCAATTGTTTGAGGAATTTATTTAAGCTGCTGACTCCAAGACCGGTCTTAGGTTCCTGTTTTTCTTTGGTACCAAAAAGAACCTTGAGTAAATTCTGCATCCTTATTGGTCTTGGGGGGACCATCTGGATGACTCATTTTGCCAGCATTTTTTCTATTTCTGTAGCTTCTACCTTCTTTTGACTGGGAGGAACGTTGGGAATTTTTCTGAGCCAACTGGGAGACTAAAGGAAAAAGTGTATGCAATAACCTCTGCATCGAAGTATCTTTGGTGATGGGTGTTCAGGCTCCAGTTGCAGGGATAACTTCCCCAAATGCCTCTACAGTGCAGTAATTGGCTAACCTTTCAGTAGTGCTGAAAAAGCTTCTCAGAAGAAGGACCACTGAAGTTCTGGTGGTGCAGGCCTCCCCTGCCACTTGAATGATGTCAACCATTAGAGTTTCACCCCCTGCAGCGGGAGGATCTGTCCCACAGGAGTCCGACTTGTGCAACATCTTCCTAACCCCTCTCTGGTTCTTTGAAAAAGTTCTCTGAAGGGTAGAGGAGCATATCCCTACAGCAGATAATGTCTTCCCTTCCTGATCACTCCTACAGAGGGTTTCTTTCACCTTCAGGCTGAATAAGGTGGATCTATCAAAGGGAACATTGATGAATGACAACTTGAAAAACTCTGCAAAAGCACATCCAGGCATGTCTTCTCACTGCAATATCTACAGTAGTAGTTCTTGAAATTCCCTCTGAGGCATGAAAAATCAGCCTCATAGAGGAATTCAAAAGGAACTGGACAGTGGCCAGTTGCGAAGAAACAATTTTCTCCTCCACAGCCATGGACCCTGAGGAGACATTGGAAAAATCCTTAATAAAGTCCCTCTGAAATACAATTGTGTGTGCCAAATACCTCAGTGACCTGAGTGTGAAGGTCGCTGAAGCATAAACAGGCTTCCCAAATCTGTCCAACTCCCTGGACACACTGTTCAGGGGATTTGCAGGAACTTTGTTCTGCAAGATCCTTCTTGATGGCTGTTGCTTCCACCACAGCATCTATTGGGAGACCCTTGCTTCAATGGGCATGATCCTTTGTACCACTAGATACTTCTCCGGTCATTTTGGGATTGGCTCCATGACATCCGGATCCTTCCAAAGCCCGATGAGAAATGAGGTACACCATCTCATTTGCCTGGGGGAATACCCAGAACATAGCTGAGCCAGCTCTAAAAGCCCTGAGAAACACTGACTCCTCTTGGGAGAGGGGGGTGGGAAAACCAGTCATCTTTCTGTCTCAAAAGTTCAGGTATTTCACCTGAACAGCCATCCTCAAGGAGTAATCTCAGGGACCCACTCCTCCATCAAAGTTGCTGCTGTGTGGCAATGCTTCCTGTGGGGAATCCAAGTGCCTCATTTTGCAAGCACACTGCCAAGAGGCTCATTTGTGTGATGCTTTAGGAAGGACTTAGAAATGTGAGTAGAATACTGGAGGGGGACAGTCTCCATGCTTGATCATGTTGACTGCCCAGATGTGACAGGATGAACAGACTCGCTGTCCAAAGCAGACACTTGAGGAGGGGAAGGACCTGAGGTGGGGTAAGGATGCCTTATCCACAGAAGTGGAAAAAGCTCTATCCAATACCTCAAAGGCAGAGGTCATGGGAAGACCAAGAGATGGCTTAGTATGAGCAAAAGCTACCTGTCCAGGATGGATCACAGCATCCCCACAATCCTGCTTCAATGCAAAAGTTGAAGCTAAATTGTCTAACTCTGAGGCCCCAAGAGGTAGGGATGGCTCAAACAGCATCAGAGATGAACCCACCTCCTGGATGTCCAGCTCCAATAGGGTTAGTGCTGACTGGAGCAGTGATGTAGCCAGTATCGATGAAGGCCAAACCTTCAAATCCAACACAGGCAGACTTGGAATTCTCAGGTGTGAGGGCTCTAAAACCACAGGACAAATTGGATTAAGAGTCAAGAATTGGGTGTGGGCCAGGAGCAGGCTCACGGGTCTGATGGGGGAGAGAGACAGAATGACCTCCAACTGAATCTGGGTCCCAAGAAATTTGCTAATCATCCAGTCCACATTTGCTTCAATTAGACTTCTAGTTGCCCTGAGGGATAAGGAAGTTGAAGGTGGAGTCTCTTGCATGAAAGGTAAATGGGGCCATGACAGGATATGCTCTGGAGTAATTACTACTGAGAACCACAAACTACTGAATAGCCAAAAGCCACCAACCGGATGTAAAATATAAATTTATTAGAACCAACGAACTTCAAAACGAACAGACTTTAAAAGTAATAATCAAATAACTTCAGCTACACAAACGATCAAGAATAAGCGCTTTCATTTAAAAGGTTTTAAACTTCATCAGACAATCAATTAAATTACATCACTTCCTTTTATAACCTTCTCTTTTTTCAAAAAATCCCGCTCACATGACTCATACAAAACGATCATGCCCAGTAATATAAAAATGACTGTTTGAAAATATTTTGACTTTCCTCGTGTATATATAGTTACGAATTCCTATATTGCATAAATACTATAATATATACTTTATATGAGAATTTACCAATATATGGAAAAACTGATAAGAATATATAATAAAAATATTTAATATTAAAAAATTAAATAAATTAAATAAAATATTTTCCGTAACTAATTTCATTGTAATATTAACATTATTATACAGAAAATACTGTAATATTAGCCATTCAATATGATTTAAATGAAATTTAAAATGTTTAAGTGAATAATATTATTTTATAATAAAAATACAAATAATGAAAATAAAAATAGAGATAAATTATGTCGTCAGCCTACTTGGAAATAGAAAATCATTTAAAATACACCACTATATAGATTATATTTTAAAACCTTATTAAATTATTTAATAAAATAAATTTATATGTTTATATTATTTTTAAAAATCTTTATTCATTCACACACACACACATATATATATATATATATATATATATATATATAAATCTTTATTTAAAACTTTTTCAACATACAATATTAATCCATAAAAATATTAAAGATATATAATATATATATATATATATATATATATATATTATATATACACACATATATATATGCCAAACCATCTCCATTAATGTTCATCCCTATCTAAAAAATCTCCACCTATACCAGATAAATAATATATATACTATTATTAATGAACAAAATTTAAACCACATTATTAAAAGGATTTATTTATGTGAAAAAATAATTCATCCTAATGTGCTTATATGTAGGATCTAATATCAAATATATAAATTTATTTTTAAATATATATGATAAATATTTAAAATTATATAAAATTATATCTAAAATTAATACTCAAAATACGTTATTTTAATCTTTAATTTTCTATTTAGTGCCATTAATTTGAGTATTGGTGCTATAGTACTTATTTCATTTATACCAGGCCATGTGTCTGCTTGTAGTTTAATTTGCCATTGTAATTCTCTTTGTTCGAGTATTAAACCCCAAGGGGTTTTGTCTTTTATCTCCACATGATCTATAATTATAAAATGAAACTGATTATTATACTCATTAATGTGTTTTGCTAAAGCATTATTCGCTTTATTTTTCTTAATTGCATACTCGTGTTCATAAATTCTTTGAGATAAGGCTCTCTCTGTTTTGCCTACATAAAATGAGGCACATGAATCACACATGGCTAAATAAACTACAGCTTTTGATCTACAGTTGTATTTATTTTTTTTTAAATATTTTTTATTTCTTAAATAAAAAAAACTGCCCTACATTAATTTTATGGCACCAGTTACAAGCACTACACTTATGCATTCCATTTATTACTTTATTATTATTTATATTTTGGGTATTTGATCTTAATAAATCTTTAAAACTTTTCCCTTTTCTATATACAATTTTAGGGAAATTGTCTATATATTTCTTACACCGAGGATCATTCATTAAAATTGCCCAGTTATTCATAAATATTTCCCTTATTATTTGATATTCCTGTGAAAAAGTAATAACCAATGCTTTTGTAAATTGATTTTCATTTTGCAACATTAGATTATTATTAGCCATAGGATTTATTATAGTTTCTACTTTAAAAATAGTTGTCATATTTTGATCTCCATTATCTATATTATTAGTATTCATATTATACCCATTTAAAATTGGAAAAAAAGTGACCATTTAATCTTTTTTTGTCACCTCAGCAATTAATCAATTAATACAGGTGGATAATTTTTATTTATAAACATACTTCGTAAGAAGTTACACTCTATTTGAAATTCAGCAAAGTTAGTAATCATTCGGGCAGCTCTTACCAATTGCCCTTTTATAACTGATTTTTTTCTGATGTTCTGGGTGTGCACTACTATAATGGAGAAAACTATTAGAGTATGATTCTTTTCTATGAATTAATGAAATATAAGTTTTATTTTCATAATCTTTAAATTAATATCTAAATAATTAATACTATTACTTCTATTCCATGTGAATTTAAAAAAAGAAGTGGTTTTATTTATATAAACTAAAAATTAGTTCAAAATATCTATACTACTATTCCAAATAAGGCTGATATCATCTTGAAAGCGGTGATAAGATTTAATAAATACATATTTGCTATTAAAAATAAACTTTTTCTCCCAAAACGCCATTACTAAATTAGCATATGTGCCTCCACATGGTGAACCCATTGCAATACCCTTTTTCTGTATGTAATATTTTTTATCAAATGTAATATAATTATTATTTAAAATTAATTCCAAAAGTTCAATGATTAAATTAATTAATTCTTGATTAATAGAATATTGGAATAATATTTCATTAATCCATTCAAGACCTATGTTTTGAGGGATCACCGTGTAGAGGTCACATACATCTATAGTTACTAAAATATCTTGCTTATCAAAATTTATATCATTCATTTTTATTTTTTTATTTTTATTTTATTTTACATTTGTTGACCGGGAGGATCCGACTGGATACATGTCCATTTTCAGCGGAGGCCCGGGGAGAAAAGCTCCAAGCACATGTTATAGAACATTTGACTGACAATGAAACAAATTATACATTCAAAATAAGAGCATTCTAACTTATTCTTTATAATTTATTTTAATGTAAGAGGTTAGTAAGGAGAATAGAATAATTATGAATTATAGACAGTTGTGACAGTCTAGAATGGACTATCCCGGGTTTAGGCAGTGGCAGCTTCGTATTGAGCCCAGATGAGTTTTTAGCTTAGTTTTAAATTGACTTAAAGTAGTGATGGATATAATATCATGGGGAAGTTTGTTCCAAATTTTACCTGCAGTTGGTGAGGAGGAAGTCTCCAGCAGAGTTATTAGTTTTGTGAGTTTGGATTAGGAGACGGTTGGATGATCTCAATGGGGGATTATTACAAAGGGAAGTAATGCTTTGAGGGAAGGAGCATATTCAGGGTTATAAATGATTTTGTGAGTAAGGACTAGAAGGTTGAAAGTAATTAGGTTAGGAAGCTCAGACCAGTTGAGTTTTGCTAAATTGGAACAATGATGGGTCCTATATGGGGACCCAGTTACAAACCTTGCAATATGATTGTAGCATTTTGAGAGTTTGTTCATGACAGTTTTACTTATGTTATGAAGTAAGGGGGACGAGTACAGGAGTGATGAGAGAAGGTGAGTCTGGGCAATGGCCATTTTAGCTTGGGGGGTAAGGAAGCTTTTTATTTTATATAGAGAGCCTAGTTTCTTGTTAATGGTCTTAATCATTTGGTTTACGTGTATATCAAATTTTAGTTTGTTGTCTATGGTTACCCCTAGTAGTTTTGTCGAGAGGTCCGGAGAAATTATGGTCCCATCCTTTGCTTGGATAGAAAAATTAATGGGGTAGGACTTTTTTGTTGGTAGAAACAACAACATTTTAGTTTTTTTTGGATTGAGAATCAGGCGACGACTGGAGAGCCAGTTTTCTATTTTGCTGAAAGTAGACTGGGTTAGCAGTTGTAGATCTGAAGGGGTAGTACCAGAGCAGATTAATGTGGAATCATCAGCATATTGTATACAACTGGCATTAGGAGTAACTGTGTGCAGATCATTGATAAAAATGGAGAATAATAGCGGTCCTAGAATAGATCCTTGAGGTACTCCTAATGTGTTGGGTAGTAGCTTAGAGAGTTTAGTCTGCCATAAAACTGCCTGTTTTCTGTCAGATAGATAGGAACTAAACCATTGTACAGCAATGGTGTCAAGACCTAGTGAAGGCAATGTATTGATTAAAAGTTTATGATCCACCATATCAAAGGCCTTTGACAGATCCAGAAATAGTGCTGATGAGAGATTGTTATTATTACGATGGGAATTTATGGTGTTAGAAAAGACAAGGAGGGCTGAGGTGGTACTATGGAGAGGTCTGAAACCATGTTGGGTATCAGCCAGTAGTTGGTTGACCATTAGGTGTTGCATGAACTGTTTCTGAACACATTTTTCATGTGCTCCAAGAATGTCCATGAGTCTTTACAGATATATTTTTCTTTTTTCACAATCTTTTTTAGCTCATAGTCGACATACTTGGCACATGCTGAGGTGATAGAGTCTCTTCCATCTACCAATGGACGCATGGGAGGATCAAGTAAATTTTTATGGATTTTTGGATTTCCAAAAAAAATAGGAATTCTAGGCATTATAATGTTCAAATAATTATATAAATCTATATCTATCCGCCTTTCTAAAAACATATCATTAATTTGTATATATATTTTCTTATACGCCGAGTTTAATTCATTTAATTATACCTGTTCATATGTATCAGTTTATAAAATTACTTCCATTTTTTAGTTATACATCTCATTACTCATAATCATGGCACCTCCTCCCTTATCTGGCTTCATAATTCTAATTTTTTCTTTTTGTAAAGCCTTTAAAATACTTTGTTCATTTACACTTAAATTTGAAGGATAATCTATCACTTCATTCCATTTATCTAGATTCTTTAACTGGTATTCACACATTTTCTCATACAATAGTAACTTAGGATGTAACGGCGGATTAAAGGTGCTAGTAATATTAAACTTACGTGACTCATTGTAAATAGTATCATGATACATCAAGGAAAAATTGATTTTTCTTAAAAATAACTTCATATCTATCATGACTGATGTAAAATCAAATGGTTTAGATGGAACAAAGGTGTAACCTTTAGATAAATTTGCTACGTCTTGGTTCACTTCAATACTAGAAAAATTTAAAACTTTAAAGTCTTCAGCATTATTAACAATAATATGTTTCAATGCATTCTCATTTAGTCCATGCTGACATATTTGTAAGTCTAAATGATTGGTGTCACCATGTAGATCCACCAAAGCATTATTGTCTATGTTCTCCATTGTTTGTCCTTGGGCCTGGCCCCATGAAACCCCGCTGCTTGATAACTTGGGTGGGGGGTTTTGTTTTTAAGTGTTTCTGAATGTCTTAGTTCTGGAAATTCTTCATTACAGGCCAAGTCATTATGCTGTTCAATGTCACTTTGGTCATGTACTGCAGTATTCATTTTTTTTGTTATTATTATGACCATAATTTTATTTCTTCTATTTTGACCACCTGGAGGCCTAGGATATGCTAATCCATTAGCATATTGATTAATGTCTCTCTCTAATTTCTTCATTTTCCCATTCTTCAGTTTACTTATATACTGTTCAGTATTATTGTAAATTCTCAGCATATCGTATTGAATAGTATCAAAAGAAATGTCAGCTCTGATAATATTATCAAGTTGATCTAAATCCGCTATGAGCTGGTCTATTTCAATTTGATTATACTTAATTAGCACATTTAATAAATCTTTACCAGTTTTATCAAATAACTGAAGTAAATTGTGTATCAATCCGGTAGGGTAGTACCAAAGGCGTAACCCTTTTGGTATTATATTATGTTTGATACATTCCTTCAAATAAGTATTCTCCAGTTGGAGCTTCCTACATCTCAATAATTTGGAATCATAGTCATTAAGCTTGGAATCAATACTGCTAGTACCTGAAAATGCGAATGAAGACTCAAGCCATTCAGTCAAGACAGGAATTGTTTTCCTTATGCCTTCCCTAGAATTAGGGATATGTTGTTGCCCACGATGCAATGGAGCTTGGTATGTTCTATTCATCGGATTTACTTGGCTGCCAATATTCTCTTTTGAAACTTCTCCATTTTGCTTAATATACATTTTCACCACTAGAACTGTTTCCGTTATCCAGGCATGCTGGTGTTAAATTGAAATCAAAGGCACTGTTGATTTTAGCGTCATGTGAACTTCCATTTACTCTGCTTGCTTCCGAATTATTAAACCTTTCATATAAGCCATCAACTCGCTATGTCAATTTCATTATCAGCAGATGTTGACTGCCCAGATGGGACAGGAAGAACAGACTCACTGTCCAAAGCAGACACTTGGAGGGGAAGGACCTGAGGTGGGGGAAGGTTGCCTTATCCACAGAAGTGGAAAAAGCTCTATCCAATACCTCAAAGGCAGAGGTCATGGGAAGACCAAGAGATGGCTTAGTATGAGCAAAAGCTACCTGTCCAGGATGGATCACAGCATCCCCACAATTCTGCTTCAATGCAAAATTTGAAGCTAAATTGCCTAACTCTGAGGCCCCAGGAGGTAGGGATGGCTCAAACAGCATCAGAGATGAACCCACCTCCTGGATCCATCACTGACACTATGGCTCTGAGATCTGTCCAGCTCCAATAGGGTTAGTGCTGACTGGAGCAGTGATGTAGCCAGTATCGATGAAGGCCAAACCTTCAAATCCAACACAGGCAGACATGGAATTCTCAGGTCTGAGGGCTCTAAAGCCACAGGACAGATTGGATTAAGAGTCAAGAGTTGGGTGTGGGACAGGAGCAGGCTCACGGGTCTGATGGGGGAAGAGAGACAGAATGACCTCCAACTGAATCTGGGTCCCAAGAAATTTCCTCATCATCCAGTCCACATTTGCTTCAATTAGACTTCTAGTTGCCCTGAGGGATAAGGAAGTCGAAGGTGGAATCTCTTGCATGAAGGGTAAATGGGACCATGACAGGATATGCTCTGGAGTAAACCTTGGTGACTGGTGCACTGGAGACTTGGATTTGGACCTTGATGGATCTGAGGATTCAGATGAATCTGAAGATGTTTGTACCTTTCAGGTGGAGCTGAGCCTGAGACTGATGAAGAACAATGATTGGGGATCACTTTCTCCAGTCTTTAGAGTTAACCAAAGGATCCTCTCTAGCTTTTTCTTAAGATTTTTGAGAAGGGGTGGAACTCCAGGAGAACTAGTAGTACTAGAAGGGAAAATGTTCTATTACAAAAACTTGTTATGGCTGTGACAAAGGGAGATACTGCCAGCCAAGCTAACTGGAATTTTGTAAATAATTGTATGTCATTGGTGAATACCAACAGGATTCATATAAGATGCTTGTGTTACAAATATATTAGAACTGTATGTCATGTGTATCTCAAACTGCTGGTATAGAAGTGTGTGTCAAAAAGGTTTTTGCAAAGTGCTTGAAATGTATCCACAGTGTACCCTACTGGAAAAGAACAGAAATATACATGCACTATTGTAACTGTTTAAATTTATATTTTTACAATGGAAACTGAAATACAGGAGGTTAACTTCAGAAAAATAGCCGAAATTAAATTACTTTATGGCTATGCAATAAAAGATGATATCTTTCAGTTTCAATGCAGCAAGGAGATGCAATGTCTAAAACTAGGGAGCTTTCTGTATTGTCTTGGGAGTATTTTATTTTATGACTTCCAGCATTTGCCAAAGATCTGGGGAAAAGCCCTTGTCTATGTATTTTACAGGTAGTTGCTAAATGCTATCAGCTGCCATCAATGGTTGTTTTGTGCCTGGGGACTAGAAGTCAGATGACAAGAAAATATGTCATTCTAAAAGCTAGCCCAGTAGTAATATTTGAGATATTAATTTGAGAGGCCTCTTAGTGACAGACAACATTCTGTATTCCGTTTTGGACCCAACAATAAGAAGACCCATTCACCACGCATCTGCCTTGCTCTACAGTAAGTTTGTTAACTAGGATATAGTAATTCTCTTAGATTCAGTCAGGAATGTAGTGAAGCATAGTTTAGATGTTTTTCTTTATTTATTTGAGACTGTCCTGCAATGTTGCTTTAAATATTTCCTGTTGTTTTGAACTCTGTCACGGTAAACATATACAGAGTATTTTCTTGTTCTTTTATTACGTATCATTAAATATATTTAAACCTTTCATTGCAGCTGATCTTTGTAGAGTTATTTAAGTTCTGAGAGTACATACATATTTATTTAGTGACACTGTGGGCCACACCTAATAGCCTTACTCTTGGTCAAACATTTGTATTAATAGTAACATTACACAGTAAGATTGGACACCCTTTGTTAAGGGCCTTAAAGTAGCTGATAAGGAACTCGCTGGTGGCAGTGCTAACTACCTTATAGTCTGGGCAAAAGGGGGCATAACTAGTAAACCTGTGCCAGCCTTTCCCATGTGTGGGTGTGTTTATAAATCAAACCTCAAAGTGTGTGTGTGTGTGTGTGTGTGTGTGTGTGTGTGTGTGTGTGTGTGTGTGTGTGTGTGTGTGTGTGTCAGCTACTTGGGCAGGGACACAAAGCACTGGTTGGACAGAGAGGGTGCTGGAGGTCTTGGCTTGGCCACTCAGCTGAGATGTCAACTGTAGAGCTGTGCCAGTTGGGAGTCTTACTGGGGATCTGGAGAAAGAGGAAGAAACCAGCCCCAGACTGACTGTGGTGTCTGTGTGCTCTTAAAAGAAATTGCACTTGATACAGAGAGCTGAATCTGGAAATACTGTGTGTGTACCTTGTAATCCTCCCAGTGCACATCTGCCACTGTTGCCAGTGGTGAGAATTGGGGCTCCTTGATTACTGGTCCAGTGGTGGGATGTCACATTTATTGGTAGCAGTGGTGGGATCACCACATCACATATTAGGATTCAGTGGTGTGGCTATTGAACTCCTGTAGTCTGTAAACAGTGGTCACTAAAGAAGGTGCGTGTACTCTCAAGCAGCCACATAGTAAACATTCAGAATTTCATATCACAATAGTTATATTTATTTTTTGTTAGCTTAGTCAGGGAGAGCAGGCAAGGATGTTAGCAGAGGATTATGGCAAGCTGACAAGGAGCCAGTTGGCTGTGATGTGCCAAGACAAAGGATTGGTGCATGCCAACCTGACTAAAGCAGAAATAATTGTAGCCTTAGTCACAGCTGCATCACAGACCAGCAATCAGGAGGACAACTAGACTGGCCTTGGGGATGTACAACTCTCAGAAAATGGACAGTTCAACCTTTACTCAGAGGACTAAAAAATCCCTATGGAGTTAACGAGACTTGAACTGGAGACCAAATGTTTGGAACTAATTCAGAAGAGAAAAAGAAGAAACAAATGAAATTAGAAGCAGCAGAGAGACAGACATCTGGAAGCTGAAGAAAATGAAAGGCAGAGGCGACATGAAAAGGAAATGCTGACTCTTCACCAGGGTCATGGAGGTAATGGGGAAGGGAGTAACCAAACCCCAGAAGGAACAAAGGTCACCAAATTTCTTCCACAATTTACAGAGGGTGATAATTTTGATAGTTTTATTCATATGTTTGAAAGGGTATGTAAACAGTATAATGTTGACCAAGGGCTCGGGGCATGGTCCTACCATTACTCCATGGTAAAGCTGTAACTGCTGTTTATAAATTGTCTGATACTGACTGCTTAAATTATAATACTGTTATAATTGTTTATTAGAGGGTTTTAAGTTAACACCTGAAGCTTATAGAAAAAGGCTTTGTAAGCACAGACGCAAGGCAGATGAAAGTGTGTGTGAATATATTGTTGTGTTAAGCACTTCTTTTCATAGGTGGGTGAATGGGTGTCAGATCACCACTCTTGAGGGACTGGCAGACCTTTTCATGAGGGAACAAGCCCTTAGCACTTTGCCTGAGGACATGAGAATCTGGTTAACAGATAGGGAATGTAATACTGAAAATGGGATGGAGGGAAAGGGAGACATATACCTAGCAAGTAGGGCATCACTGCACAGGAAAGGGATATCCAGTGTCTAAGGGAGCCCATGGTGGGCAGCCTAAACCACCCCAACAGAATCCGCCAGTAGCAGGGGAAGCCACTAGTTCAGGTACATGGCCAGGACCAAAGGTTAAATGTTTTAAATGCAACCAGTGGGGCCATGTAGCATATAGATGTCCATGGAGGAAGCTGAGAAATAAAAGGTGGGAGAGCCAGTAAGTGGGAATGACAGAATGCCAGCAGTAAGTTGGAAACAACAAGGGTACCAAACTACCACAAGAGGGTATATCCTATCTTAGTAGATAAGAAACAGGCCACTGCTAAGATAGACACAGCCTCCGACCTAACCATTGTGAAGCCTGTAATGGTTAAAGAAGAGCACTACTTGCTTGGGCAGTCTACTACAGTCAGAGCATTAGGAGGGACCCCATTCCAAATATCTTTGGCTAGGGTTCACCTTGACTGGGGGGGGGGGAGCAAGCAAGAATATGTGTTTGAAGACATCCCTGCAGATGTCCTGATAGGGCATGATTTTGATAATGCAGTACCTTGTGTGCCTGCAGTTACATGCAGCCAGGCTTGGAGACAGGCTTGTTGGTCTGGTAGCCTTGGCGGGACCCAGACAGACCGCACACTTGAAGCCAGGACTGGGTGAGGTGGCTACTTCTGGGAGGAAGCTACCCTGTAGTAGTGAGACTGAAGGTGTGCCACAGCTACTGGTAGGTAATGATGTTCCCTTGGACAGAGTGACTGCAAGGGCAGAGTTGAGTAGTAATACCCAGTCTGACAGTGAGGCAACTGTCAGAGGATCCCAGACTTCCTGTGGAAGGGGAGCTGGGAAAGGTTACAAAAACAGAGTTGAGACAGGCTCAGCTTTCAGACCCTAAATTGCAGGGCTTGAGGGAGGTAGCCAGAGAGGTGCCGGATTCTCAAGGAAAAGGCGAATCAGTATACTGGGACAAAAGGCTACTGTATAGAGTGTGGACCACTAAGGGAGTGCAAGAAAGAGAATAGAGCAGCTGGTAGTGCCCAGAGCCCAGCATCTGGCACTTCTAGCCATAGCCCATGACATTCCCTTTGCAGGTCATATTGGCATAAAGTATAGAATGAGATGTATTATGCAGAACTTTTATTGGCCTGGAATTTCCAGGGATGTAACAGGGTAATAATGCAGGACCTGTGAGCAGTGCTAAATGTAGGCAAGGCAGGGGACAAGGTCAAAACTCCTTTAGTGCCTTTGCCTGTGATTGAGGAGCCATTTCAGAGGGTAGCTATGGATATAGTGGGGCCTCTGAGTACCCCAAGTTCCAGAGGGGAGAAGTATATTCTAGTGTTAGTAGAGTATGCCACCAGATACCCTGAGGTGGTGGGCCCTGTCCTCCATTGAGGCATAAAAGGTGGCTTTACATGACCTGAAGTAAGCAGTTTGAAAGGCACTTCAATATAATCTCTTTCTCTGTCTCTCAGATTTAGTGCTTCAAACATTTGCAAAGACATTGTATTATACTGAATATGTGTCTAAATATTACATTTTATTAATTGTGAGCACTGCCTACATTTATGATCAATCACTTTTCAGATTCCATGTCTCTTTTTTGTAATATGTTAATGCGGTATACATATTCAAAATTGATGTGCCCAAGACAAACTCCTTTTCATGACTTGTTCTATTAGATGTATTTTTTGCTTGCAAATTGTTTTCTTTCACTTTATACACTAACAAAATTATTATATTACCACAGCTTCTGTACACTTGATTAACCATGGGATGTTTTTTACCCAATAAATACCTTTAATGAAAGTGTTAAAATCACTGTAATTGCAAATTATACATATTAATATATCCAATTGGCTGCAGTGGTGCAGCGGTTAGGGTTGTTGCCTCACAGCAAGAGGTTCTCCGGTTCGATTTTCGGCTGGAGCGCCTTCTGTGTGGAGTCTGCATGCCCTCCCCGCAGTCAAGTGACATTTAAAAGACATGCAGGTAGGTGCGTGCATGAATGGGCATGCCTTCTTTGAAGGTTGGGTGTCAGGCTGGCACCTCGGCACCGTAAAAATCCACTGCCAATCATTAGAGGACTGGAGTTCCGCTGTGGTGACTCCTAACTGGGAAAAGCCACTTTACCAAAAATGTATCAGAACTAAATGAGACCTTCATTTTAGGCAAACAGCAATCTGAAAGCCTAATTTTAGGCTTTCCATATGTCAAGCTTATCAATAGTACAAGTGTCTGTACTTGGAAGCATCTGGCATAACAAGCTCATAACTAACATAATTATTAAACATTAAACATAAAAGCCAACCATAACATGACGAAGAGGGAGGAAGTTATGTTAAAAAATATTTTATCCACTAAAAGTATCAGAATCATGAAGCCTGATAAGAGCAGTGGAGTAGTCATAGTTGATCATCATGACTACGTAAGTTATATGAATGCCCTGTTAACGAGTGATACATATGGGGAAATTAGTAGGAATGAAATTAACATAGCCCACAAAAGAATAGACACAACACTTTATGACATGTTACATCAGGGTGAAGTGGACGAACAGGATTGGCATTTCTTACACAACGAATTCCCAGTTATAAGTGGAATTTTTGGCATCCCCAAAATACACAAGGGTCTGGATAACTTACAATTCAGGGCCATCGTTGACGGTAAACGCAGTAAAACTCATTTTATCAGTCAATATTTGGACTTTTATTTAAAGCCTGGTATAGAACATTTTGAACATATACTTAAAGATTCGTGGGATTTTTTATCCAAAATTAACTCCATTGAATTCAACTATGGGGATACTTTTATTACTTTGGACGTTTGCAATTTATTTACGGTCATTCCCCATGACCAAGGGTTAGAATGGCTAGAGGAACAGTTATTTTACACCAACTTATACGATCAGAATAAAATTAATGTATTAACTAAGCTCATGGGAATTGTATTAAATAATAATTTCATCTATTTTGAGGGCGCCTATTTTAAACAAAAGAGTGGGGTGGCGATGGGGGCAGCTTGTGCCCCCAATTTCGCAAATTTTGTTTTAACATATTGGGAGTTGAACTACTTGTTTAATTCGGAGTTTTTTACACATGTCAAGTTTTATGGCCGTTTTTTGGACGATTTATTTATTGTGTGGAGTGGTGAACAGGCAGAGTTAAAAGCCTTTACTGAATACATTAATAGTAGTGTTTGGTTTTTGCAATTTACATTCATTATAAGTCAGGACAGTATAAGTTTCTTAGATGTTAATTTAACCTTTGACATAAGTACAAACAGATTAGTATCTAACATTTACAGAAAACCCACCTTTTCAAATTCTTACTTACACTACGACAGTTGGCATCCTGACCATCAGAAAAGGGCCGTGGTTAAAGGCCAATTGGTCAGAGCGGCCAGGATGGTCAGTGAAGAGGTGGATTTTAATAATGAAGTGCAATTTATAATTAAACTTTTCCTGAATCGGGGTTATCCATGTGATTTTTGTGAAAATATTGCAAAAGAAGTAATAAACAAAAGGAAAAATGGTTTTTACAGGGCTTTATTACACGACAATGTTGATAGTAACATACAAACCCATAATATGGGTAATAATAAAAAATTTACGTCTGTACCTTTGTTCATCACCACATTTAACGACACCTTTGAAATGGTGAGGGGTATCATTAAGAAAAACTGGAATTTTATAAAAATGGACAATACAATGGGGGAATTCTTCAAGGGTAATATTACTTACGTTTCTAGGAAGGATACATCATTCAAAGAGTTATTTGAGAGTATTAATACAGGGTTTATGAGGTTTTCTAACAAGCCCAGGGGAAATTTCAAATGTGGAAGGTGTTCGGTTTGTAAATATGTTATCAATATTGACAACATGGTGACAATTAATGGACAAAACGTAAGGATTAACCAACATATTAATTGTTATACACGAAACGTGGTTTACATTGCAGTATGCCAAACATGTGATAGTTTCTACGTAGGGAAAACTAGTAGGCTGCTACGGGACAGGGTCAAAGAACACCTACTAGATATTAAAAATATGAAATTAACTAATGCCCTAGCAAGACACATTAATCAATTTAACACTCACAAGTTTAAGTTTTTTGGGGTATTCCACCAGGTTTTGGACCCGCAAGGTAAAATCACTAAGTTTAACCTTGATACAGTGGAATTAAGAATGCAAATCTTATTAAACGCCAACCAATATCCTGGTTTAAACGAACATATCAGCATTAAACCCATTTTATGGTTACATCACATCAAAGGTACCTAGCAGGTACTATTAGTCCCCTATGGTCCTCATGCACATTATACACGTGAATATACCCCCTCAATGTTTTTAATAATGTTAATAATTTTAGCACATGAGCACTTTAGAGATTTTTTGTACATATAATTTCACAGCCAGAATTTATTCTTACATACACGTATACATTTTTAACATTTTTTAATGTTTTTAATGTTTATAAAACATATATATAAATTGTACTTATAGTTTATTATTTTTTAATACATTCCAATACGTTAATATATTTGTTCTTCATCCTATTTTTAGATTTATGTTTACATTAATTTTGTGGATGAGTTTTTTTACGTAATATTTTTCATGTAATATATATATATTTTTATACAACCTTCATTGTGTTATATACTACTACACTTTTTGGAAGCTTAACATACATATGGGTATATATGCAGTTTTCACTTCAATACTACAATTTATATTCCATACACACTATCTATGGATCGAGATGTTTTTTTAACAAGGGGTTTTTACAAATACATTTCTTACACACATATATTTTTAAACACACATATTATTTAATACACACATAGTATTTATAAACATACTGAATTTACATTATATACATATTCTTAATATTTTAATATATTAGTGAACGTATATAATAATGCAACATTCATTCTATTGTGTATACACACACACGCATAATTTCCAGTTAAATCTATTGTTTTATTCAGTAATGTTCAGTGTGTTTAGGTTTCAACCTTGGTGTTATTTTTAAGGCTGTTTATTCATTTGCCTTATTACACAATCAAGTGACTTAATGGAATAATCAATGTAATTAAAGCGGATATATAATTTTGGATGTTACATTGTTCTGAAGAAGTCCGAGAAGTCGGACGAAACCTAGGTCGACGCATTGTGTTTAGTGTTTGTACCATTAAAGATACTTACTGCACTTATAGTATCTTGGAGCGTTTATTGGCCTTACAGCATTTTATCAGTTTTTTGGATTATTGACAACATTTTTTGTGGATACAGCACTTCTGCCTGGATTTGTGCCTATTCTCCTCCAGTTATTTGTTCACATGGAAAATATACTGGACTCTGAATAGGCTGCAGGCACATAAGATATGGCCAGTTATGGTGGCATAGAGGGATAAACCCCATTGCCCTGAGAGTAATTAGTGGCTCTGAAACATGCTAGAGCTGGCAAATGGAAGTGAGATATCATGCAGAATGATTAGCTTACCTCTTCAGGGACAGGATGTCAGGACACATATCCAGGATGTCAAGTCCCATGCCAGAGTCCCAATTGTAGGAGTGATGGCTGTGGTTGGTGGGGAGTGGTGGAGGGAAGTTACAACAATAGCAGAAGTGAGTGACATACCCTCAATGTTGTCAACAGTACTCTGAATACTTAACCATGTCAATCGGCATGGGGTCAGGGCTAAAGTAGGACAATCCCAGATGGTTGCCTAAATGATTGACCTTCTCTTTTGCTTCTTGCCTGAAGTGAAGGGGGAACGAATGGGCCACAATGGCAAGAAGCAGTCTGATAGTCATCAGGCAGCAGTGGAAAAAATTGATAAAAACATTCAAAGACAAGCACACAAGCTACATATATCACTACCTTGATTCACTACCAGAATCACCCCCAACTGCTGGATTTCCTAAACTTGTACTGTTAAACACCACCACCCACTCCCTAAAATAAGCATCTTTTGTCTGTTTTCTCACTGTCTGCCATCTTTATCTGCTTGAATCTGGGTATCCTGAGGCAATGTTACAACTGCCTCATGTACACAGACAACCCTCTCCTCCTATCACAAAACGCTAACATATGTGAGAGATGCAATTATACAGCCAAACTGGAAGCTAAGCTGTCTCCACCCAAGACTGGAACAGACAGTCAAGAGGAGAAGGTTAACACTTGCACCACACCTTCAGCCGCACACAGACCTACTAAAACAGCACTGGCAAAAAATACACAAATATACAAAATCATACTCGGAGGCTCTAAATAAAAACATGCAAAAGCATCAGAGACCTCCAAAGCAGACACCCAAACAACCTGCACCTCCCATCACAAACCAGACAACACAAATCAGTGTGCCGCACAGTCACAGCCCTTAAGGTGAAATAACATACCTAACACACCAGTAATAGGTGACTCTGTAGTCAGGCACACTGACATCCTACTCACTAGGCTGGACAAGCAGAAGGTTACTGTTAGCTTCATGTCGGAAGCCAGAATCCACCACATAATACAAGCACTCAGGTCACTCCAGAACAAGTACAAATATGACTCTGTCATTGTTCATGTTGGTGTGAATGACCCGAGACATACCTCCCTGGACTACATGAAAAGAGACATGGAAGAGCTCTCTGATCATGTAGCCCAGGCTGGTATGACCCTGACCCTGAGTAGCATCCTGCCCTCACCAAGAATGATACCGCAGTATAAAAAAAATGATCAATTTCAACAATTGGCTAAGCTTCTGGTGTCATTCAAAGGGGATCCAGTGTCTGTCAGCCTGGGACGACATGCTCGACAAGCCGCGTTGCTTCGCAAGAGTCGGCTTGCACCTGTCACCCCCTAGGCTTTCGAATACTGGCCAAGGCTCTTGCTGCCCCCATAGTGCCTTTTTTAGGCAAGGCTCAAAAGTCAAACCCACCTCCGTAAACAGCACAATTAACCAAAAACTGAGGGTTATGCTACTCAACGCCAGGAGTTTAAATCTCAAAATGCACATGCTCGAAGCACTCCTCAGTATGGAGAACGTCGATATCTGGTTCAAGGCTCCAGAGAGCACCCCAGCACTACCGGGCTACAACTCATACCACACGTTTCGGCCACAGAACACGGACCAAAACACAAAAGGAGGGGGTGTATCCATATTCATCAAGGATACCTACACCTCCAGGTTAGTGGCGCAGCATACCACCTCTGAGATCATCCATGTGCAGCTAACATCGGGCAAATCTGCAATGCAAATTGTGGCCTGCTACAGATCACCCTCTATAACCCAGGACCACCACTCCACCTTTCTGGAGACACTGGAAAACATGAAGGTTTTACCGAACACCCTGATATTGGGCGATTTCAATTACCCTACCATTAACTGGGAAAATTACTCGAGTACAAATTCCCAGGCCCAGCGCTTCCTGGAATTCATCAATTCAAATGCCCTGGATCAGCTGGTAAACTCCCCTACCAGAGGTGAAAACATATTGGACCTGGTCATCACCAACATGGGCAACAGGTGTTCCACACCGGAGGTCAACCTGTCACTGGCTCGATCAGACCATAAACTAATCACTCTGGATGTCCACACCCCACCACCACCCCAACTAAAGAAACCACAATAAAAAATGTTTCTAAAGCAAACTTCACCTTACTTAAGACAGAGGTGGTAAGTTTCACAGCCCTCACGCTAAAGGATAACGCTGCCCAAGATGCAGAAACCTTTACAAATGTACTCTATGAGCACCTAGAAGGATGCATGGATCATGCCATCCCTAGCAAAACCAAGACTCACTCCTCTAAGAGAAGGAAACCAGTTTGGTGGACCCCTGCAATAAACAGGCTATACAACAGGATGAGGAAACTAGTTCAGAAAAAAAGCAAATCCCAAGAAGAAAAGATATCCCTGATCAGTATCAGTAATAAAAAAAAAACTAAGGTCCTTCATGAAATCATCCAATGCTAACTTCGAAAGAAAAATAGCCAAGGATTCAAAAGATAACCACAAAGCCTTCTTTAGCTATGTTAAGAATCTATGTGGCAACTCGCTGATATGCCCTTAACTAGTGCAAAATTGCACAAAATATACTGAACCTACTGATATTGCCAACATCCTGGCAGATAGATTCAGTGCAAACTTAACCCCCCTCTCACCTCCAAAAGGGCCGACAGTAATACCGGAAAAGTGTAGTGTTCCAAAAATCACAGATGCACAGGTGAAAACAGCCCTTTCAAAAGCAAAAAACACAGTGTCAGTGGGACCAGATGGTGTCCCAGGCTGCATCTTGCACGAACTACAGAACGAACTAACCCCCCCACCTACACACGCTGTTCAACCTCAGCCTCACCACAGGCTACATGCCCATAGAATGGCGCACAGCAACGGTTATTCCTCTCCACAAAGGAGGGGCCACAACTGACCCTGGTAACTATCGCCCTATAAGCCTGACTAGCCTGGTCTGCAAGGCTATAGAGCGCATCACCATGAAACTCATTAACAAAGACATTGGGAACCTCCAAACACTTGACCCGACCCAGTTAGGCTTTGTTAAAGGCAGATCATACCTACTAAACCTGGTTGACTTCTTCGAGACAGTCAACAAGGCCATAGAGGAGGGAAAGGTGGTTCACACAGCCTACCTTGACCTCACCAAGGCTTTCAACACCATTCCCCACTCGGGTATTACAGAAAAACCCACCAGCCTGAACATAAACCTCTAAATCACAAGATGGGTTGCCAACTGGCTTACAGACAGAACTCACACGGTAAGAATAGCGGGCTCCAGGTCAGACTCTAAACCAGTCACAAGTGGTGTCCCGCAAGGCTCGGTCCTGGGACCCCCTACTGTTTGGCATATACTTCTCAGAACTACAGGCAAACACAGGAGGACTATGGCTAATCAAGTTCGACGATGACTGCAAACTGGGAGCCATAATTGACTCTCCGGCTGACACGGACATCCTCCAAAAGGGCCTTACTGAGACGGACAACTGGTGTCAAAGTCATGGCCTCAAGCTAAATGCCAAAGAATGCATAGTCATCCCATTTAGGAAAAACAAAACACTCACGAATTACCACATAGGTGGCAGCCCCCTTAATACAGAAGAGGTAATAAGAGATCTGGGGACCCAGGTAGATAGTAATCTCTCCTTTGACAATCATACTGCCAAAGTAGTAAATAAATCCTTCTATGTGGCCCATCTAATTACTAAAGTTCGCGTCTAGAAATAAAGAGGTTATAGTGTCCATCTACTCATCACTCATTAGACCCATCATAGAGTACAATGCCCCATTTGGGATGTACCTCACAAGACACTTCCAACAGCTGGAAAGACCACAAAAGTACATCACCAAGAGGATTACTGGCCTCAAAAATATGTCCTATGCAGCCCGACTGAAAAAACTCCGGCTGTACTCAGTGGCATATCGCTTACTCAGAGGTGATCTCTGCCTGACTTACAAAGGCATGTCCAACTCAGAATTGATGGACATGCTCCACCTAAAGAAATCCAAGTCACTGTGAGCCACGCGCTCTAGTGAGCGAAACCTCGCCACAACAATAAATAGAGCATGTTGGAGGGATAGATTCCTGTCACAGAGACTCCCCACGCTTTGGAACAAAATTCCAAATGACATCAGGCAGAGCCCGTCACCTCACAGTAAGATGTTGTCCTGTTCGATTCTCAGCTAAAGCGTCTTCTGTGTGGAGACATGCGTGAATGGGCGTACCTTCGTTAAAGGTTGTGCATCAGAGCTAGCAACTCGGCACGTAAAAATATACTGCCAATTATTAGCGGAACGGAGTTCTGCTGTGGCGACCCCTAACCGGGAAAAGCCGAAAGACACAACAACAACAACATCAGGCAGAGTCCCTCACTAACACTCTTCAAGAGAAACCTTGACGAGTGGATGGGTAACAGAAAATACACCTCTGGGATCACTTCATTGGCTCTGCTTGACAGAGGATCAGTTAATTAATCAATGGGGCGGTGAAAGCCGACACACTCTGGCTAGGCTTATAAATGCCCTCTGGCAGATAGCCTAGTACCTACCTATGAACCTATGTCTGTATGCTTCTTTTTAATATCCCAATGTTTTCTTACTTTGATAGCATAATCATACAGGTTTAACTTTTCAATCATTTCTTTAGCACTGCTATAATATATGGATGGAAATACAGTCTAGGTGTAATGGAGAGCTTATTTCCACTCAAAAGCACTTCCAAACCACTACCAAACCTAGGCTCTTCTGTAATTAAGAATATCTGTGCACACCATGCATTGTGAATACCATATATGAATTTCTAGCTGATATAAGCATGCACTCTCCAAAAGTGTCTGCAAACTGTACTTGCTGTAATACCATTTGTAAGGGGCCAATAGCTTTAACTTCCATCTAAATCTTAATGAAGAAGAACGAAGGGGCTGCCAACCAAACTTCACAAACAGTATTATAAAAATACAGTTTACAAAGAATGCAAATTACTATACAATTATAAATATAAAAACAAACGCATGCAAAGTAAATATAGTTAATATTTAATTATCCTAATCCACTGAACTAATTGTAAATGCCATTGTTCTATAGCTGCCTGACACACTGCCAAGCAGTAAAACACAACTGCACAGATTACATAACATGGTCCTGCATTCCTAAATGCCAGTCCTTCCATCCTGTACACAGTTTCAGGTATCACTGTATTCTTAGTTTTCTACTTCTGTTGTTGGTACAGGTAACATTTGCAACAAAGACATTTATTCACTGTTGTGGAATAAACATTAATGTAGTATGTTCTATTGTTTAGATGTTGTAAAATGAACCCAAGACAGCATGGCTTTATAATTAGATAGCGGAGACTTCCTCTATATTTTGAGAGTAAAAGCTAGTAAATTTCCATACAAATTTAGCTTGGTAACACATTACCCACAGCAAAGCTACTTTATTCACAAAACATGCAACTATTTCTCATATACATTGAAACGGTGAAGTACTCACACAATCTATAGCAGACCTACTTCTCAATAAAACAAACCTTGGTATTCTCTGAGATCTTCTCAAGGTATGCAGTCACTGAAAATTTGGGCAAGTGGTATTAGTGAATCCTAAATTATCTATTCAGTTCCCAGCATTTTTATATACAGTATGCAACATTCACACCAGATTTGCCATGCATTCCTTAGTAAAGCTTAAAAGGCCAACTATATGACTACGACTCCACCAAACTTTCATCCTGAAGATTCAAAGGTGATCCTCCTCAGAAAGTGGCAAATCAAAAATGTCACACCACATTGTCAGTTTGGGTAAGTGGTTACTTTCTGACAGCCTGCAATATTTATCAAGGAAGATCTGCTTGAGTCTAAGGACATGTATCTTGGACGAGTGGTAGTATTAGTGCTGATTTTTATTTTTTTGTCTTTTTGCACCTGGCACACTGCATACAGAACACACAAATGCACACACAACAGATAATGCAAAATGTATATATTTTTTTCAGCAGCATGACACTCACCGTCAAAGTGGGTGACTTCAACTCTAGCAAAGGACCAGTCACCAGTGGCGTACCACAGGGTTCTCTGCTAGCCCCCTTATTGTTCAGAATTTATTTCTCAGAAGCCCAGGCAAACAAATGGCTGTGTCTGACCAAGTTCACCGAAGATTGGAAATTGGGAGCAATCACTGAGCCCCCCAACAACGTTAGTATACTGCAGACAGGGTTAACGCGACAAATGACTGGTGATTAAAGCTAATTGCAAAAAAAACATTATTATTCCATTTGGGAAAGCTGACATCCTTAGTAATTACATTACAGACAGCACCCCCCCCTCCCCAACTGTAGACCCAATAGTACGTGATCTGGGTACTCAGGTTGATAGCAATCTGAACTTTGACCATCATGTATCCACAGTAGTAAGAAAATCCTTCTGTGGCACATCTTATAAGTAAAGACATCACATCTACATCCAAGGATGTTATAATTCCATTATACTCAGTCCTCATGAGAACAATAATTGAGTACAATGCTCCCTTATGCATGTACCTAACCAGACACCTGCAACAATTGGAGAGACCACAGAGGTTTCTCAGTAAGGAATTGTAGGCTACACAAAGCAAGTCTTATGTGGAAATACTGAAAGCCCTATATTCTGTCCACTACAGTTTGCTAAGGGTTGACCTACCCCTGGCTTACAGGGCAATTTCTGACCCAGCCCTGATAGAAATGCTACATATTCATAAATCAAACTGCATGAGGGTCACTCGCTCCAGGGATCTTAATCTAGCCTCTGACATGAACAGGTCATGCTGAAGAGATAGATGCATCTCCCAGAGACTGCCACTTCTCTGGAACAAGGTTCCAATTCACATGAAAAAGAGTCCCTCCCTGACCCTCTTCAAATGCAACCTAGATCAATGGAAGGGTGACTGCAAATTCACTCCTAGGGGGGTGCTCATATCCCTCCTGGACAGAGGAAGTCAGTATAGACCCTTACCTCTACAAACTTCACTCACCTAACCACGGACAACTAGGGCAATTCAGGATAAATATGGCTAGGCTTGTAAGGGCTCTAGAGACGTTGGTAACCTTCTATGAACCTATAAACCTATGGTCTCTAAACAAGGATTCCTCAACATCTAATCCCAACCCTGCCCAACAGCCTCATATTATCAAAACCACTTTCACCTTTAAGACTCTGCCCACATCCTATATAAAACAAAGTTAAACCATGCTCTTCTTCAGCTGATGGCCTAACAGAACAGGTAACACTATTGGCTGCTATTTTTACGTATAAAAATAGCAGCAAATAGTATTAACTATACCGTCTCAATCCTTCTAAATAGGTCAATCCAGGAATCCCACATTCGCTCTCTCTGGAAAAAGTCACATTATCCCTCTGCACAATGAAGGAAATTCAACAGACATTAATAACTTTAGACCTCTAGCAATCTGATCTCCCCTCGCCAAAATATTTGAAAAATGTATTCAAAAACATTTGCTAGACTATCTCCTACAGGAAGAATTCCTATCCACTGCACAATATGGCTTCCATCCTTCCCACAGTACTAGCATTGCCCTTCTAGCCTAAATTGATACTGTCAATAAAGCTAGAGATAATGGCAAACTAGTCTCTTCCTTATTTCTAGACCTGTCTAAAGTCTTCAACACAATTTGCTACAGCAAACTTCTACTTCAAATGTCCTCACTAGGTCTTTCTCAGCCTACCTGTGGTTCAAAAGCTATCTGTCCAATAGGTATCAGTCAGTAAAATGGCACCCCATGCACTCTCCTTACCTCCCAGTCACCATCGGTATACCACAAGGCTCTACCCTTGGTACCCTTGGTCCCCACCTTTTTAACACGTTCACCAGCACCCTCTATACAGTTATACAACAGGGCACCCTAATACAATATGCAGGTGATTTCACTCTCATTTGCACATCTGACAACATGGTACACCTAACAAAAAATGACTCAGGAAGTTTCAACAGCCACAGAAACATATATTTGTAACTCATGACTTATGTTCAACCCAAAAACACCAAAGTACTATGTTTTTCCCCAAATCCCTCTCATATGACAAAACCAAATTTAAAGTCCTCTCCCTTGATAATACAACCACTTAAATCACTTCTAATAGCAAACTATTAAGGGTGACAGTGGATGATAATCTTACATTTGATCTGCGTGTACAAAACTGCATTACAAAAAATCATCAAAAACTAGAGATACTTTAATCAAAAACTCAAGAAAGATGCTTTACAGAGCCAAACACTTTCTCACTGATGCAACTAAAAGTACAGTTGCCACTTTTTATCTCCTTCCCACTTTTCTTTATGGCTCTCCCATCCTTAGTAATCTCCAGGCTTCACAAAAATTAAAACTTGAACACTGCTATAACAAAGTTGCTAAATTTGCAGCACATACCCCCTTCAGATCCCACCACTGTATTAGCATTGAAAAGTCTAAATTGGTTAGAACTGCCACATCAACTAACATATACACATAGCTTCTTACAACCTATAAAATATCCAGCATCCATCTGCCTGTCCAACACTAAAAAACATTCTACACAACTATGTCTCCAGTGACCAAAAACTCCTGTCTATAAATCTAGCAAATCTGTGGGTCATTGTCTGTATATATACAAGGTTGCTAAGGCCTGGAACTCCTTACCTGTATCCATCAGATCTACACCTTCCTTTCCATTTTTCAAAGCCACTCTGAAAGACTACCTAGCTAAAATCTGTCTCTGTTCCTGCACAAAACCAGGATAAACTATATCCCTAAATGTAAGCAAGTACCTTTTCATTCCTTATACTTCTTTACTCTCCCTTCTTCATTTACTTCCTTACTGCTATCAAACTCTCTTCCCTGACTTTCTCTCTAAATATACCATAAGCCTTTTTTTTTCACACACTTCATACTGCAATTCCAATTTTCTATTAGACTAACTTACCTTTAATTTCTCTACAAACTGCCTACAGTTTCTCAAAATATTAGACAATTGTCCTATACCTTGTATAGATTCTTAATCAACGGTTTTATATGATGTCTAATTTACTACAATTATTTAAACTGCAGATGTGTTTGTTTTATTTTTAAAAATTGTAAAATTTATGTTTTGTAATAATTTGGAGCTTTTCACCTCAGGCCTCTGCTGAAAATGGGCTTCTACCCAGTCAGACTTTCCTGGTGATCAAATGTCAATAAATAAATAGATAATGACAAAACCTTAAAATTAGACTATACAGGTAATAAAGGTTTGTACTACCTAAAAGTAGGGGTCCTATGGATGGGATGAATTCACACAATTCATAGGTGTATCATGGGTATGATATAGAAGGCTAAAAGACATCTACAAATTTTTGCAGTGGAAGTCGCTAGAGCCCAGTGAAAACTTCACTGTTAAGACATTATAAATCAACTTAAGATGAACTGACAGTGAATGAATTTTGAAAAAAATCAAATGCCAAAATACTGTGTCCATGTTCTATTCTGCAGATATCCACCTTTTCTGGGATATTACAAGCAGACCTCAAATTATATTTTCAAAGCATTATCTCGCTTAGTTTACATATTGTTTTTGGGACAACAATGTGAAAATACAGGAAGTTCATTTTGATAACTTTAGATTAAGTTGTCAAAAATGTAAAGGTACAGTGTCCCTTCTAAATTCAACTGAAAGTATCAAGCTGCTAGGCATACTACAGACCAGACTTATCAAGCCATCCATCATGATGGCTACAATAATACTTCTGCATGTGCTTCCATCACTCAGATTTAGGTGTCTCCACTGGAAATAAATGTGCTTCTAAATATTGTTTTCACATGCCTCTCAAAAACATAATTCATTGTTCCATGAAGGATTTTCCTTAGTAATTACATACTGGCCAGACACTTTCCCTACAAGTCAATGAGAAGACTTCTTCTGATAGACTTGTATTCCATAAAGACAGACACATTAACATGCTTTTTTCCTTTATTCATTTCCACAGTAATTCCCCACACACACATCCATTGCCATTCCACAGTATACTAAATCAAACTGGCTTGCTGTCCACTAAGTATAAGATGGCAATTCATGAAATAAAACGAGAATAAGAAAATATGAATGAAAACTCCTAGCATGAGAAGTAAATCTTCACTGGTTTGCAAGTACACAAATTACACTGTTCTGAATCATCTCCATTAAGCATTACATAAAATACTATATTGGCCCAAAAATAAGCTGCACTTTTTATTCAAATTTCAACTGCAAAAAGTTGTGTTGCGGCTTATTTTCGCTACCTTAGTTTTTACGACATTTCATCATGTATTATGATTGTGTTTTTCCAATATGAATGATCAGTTAGAGCAAAAAGCATCATCAAGCCTAGGAATTCGGTGCACATTCGATGCAAGTTTGAAACTTGCAGTTATTCGTTATGCTAAAATTACAACCAATAGAGAGGCAGGAAGAAAATATGGAGTGGATGAATCTAATGTTGGGTTGCTTCACAATAAAAATAGGAAATACCAATCTCAACAAGAAAATCTTTCAGGGGACCAACATGTGGTAAATATCCTGAACTTGAAGCTAAAGTTCTTTCCTTCGTGCAAGAGAGGAGAAAAGAAGGGATGCCTGTCTCATGAGAGATAATTCACCTGAAGGCTTTGGAAATCGCAAAGTTCTTGAACATATCACTAAAAGAATTACGTGCAAGTATTGGTTGGTGCCGGTTTATGCACAGAAGTGGCCTCGGTCTCAGATGAAGCACTACACTAGCACAGAGACTGCCTACAGACTTTCAGGAAAAACTGATGAACTTTCAGCAGTACATCATCCAAATGTGGCAGCGTCATTGCTACCCTTTTCATGACATCGGCAATGTTGACAAGACACCCATTTTTTTTGACATGCTGAGCAACAAGACAGTAGATAAGAAGGGGGTGAAAAGTATCCCATTAAGAGGAACAGGGAATGAAAAACTTAGAATAATAGTGATGTTAGCTGTCACGGCCGATGGAGAAAAGTTACCACCCTATATCATTCTCAAGCGCAAAACTTTACCCAAAGAAAACTTTCCTAAGGGCTTAGTGATTCGTTGTCAAGAAAAAGGCTGAATGACAATGGAAGTGATGCTTGACTGGCTGTCTACTGTTTGGAATCGCAGACCTGGAGCACTGCTCAGTAAGAGAGCTATGCTTATTTTGAATGCTTTTAAGGGACATCTAACTCTTGAAGCGAAGAGAAAACTTGCTCTACAAAAGCCTGACCTTGTCATAATACCCGGAAGCATGACTTCAAAATTACAGGTGCTTGATGTTGTCGTGAACAAGCCATTCAAAGACCACTTACGAAAACAGTATTCAGATTGGCTTCTGCAAGGGGATCATGCCCTCACACCATCTGGCAAGATTAAGAAGCCATCAGTCACCCTTCTGTGCAAGTGGATTCTCACTTCATGGTCCATAATATCATCAGAGTCCATCATTAAAGGGTTCAAAAATGTTGCATGTCAAATGTGCTGGATGGCAGCGAGGACAATGTATTATGGGAGGAGAGTGAAGAAAACAGTGAGAGTGCTGAAACAAATACTGTTAGTGAAGTCAGTGATGGCAATGAAAATGTGTTTGGTACTGGTTACTCTGCTGTATGTTAGTACAGAAGTTACCGTAATACCGGTATTGATCGATACCGTGCTTAACAACAAAATAGATGTGTACAGTACCTAATTCTCTGTTTATGCTAGTGAAGTCAGTAGTGATGACAGTGAATAAGACAATGAAAATGTGTTTGGTACTGGTTACTCTGCTGTATGTTAGTACTGAAGTTACCGTAATACCAGTATTGATCGATACTGTGCTTAACAACAAAATAGATGTGTACAGTACCTAATTCTCTGTTTATGCTAGTGAAGTCAGTAATGACAACAGTGATGACAGTGAATAAGGCAATGAAAATGTGTTTGGTACTGGTTACTCTGCTGTATGTTAGTAGTGAAGTTACCGTAATACCGGTATTGATCGATACCGTGCTTAACAACAAAATAGATGTGTACAGTACCTAATTCTCTGTTTATGCTAGTGAAGTCAGTAATGACAACAGTGATGACAGTGAATAAGACAATGAAAATGTGTTTGGTACTGGTTACTCTACTGTATGTTAGTACTGAAGTTAATACTGATAATGATAGATAATATGATTTACAAGAAAATAAATGTGTACAATACCTAATTCTCTGTTTATTCTTTTTTTCTCTTGAATTTTAAGGGTGTGGCTTATTTTCAGGCCAACACGGTAATACTGAAGGATCCCATCCTTACATAAACAAATATTTAATAAATAAGTCTGCTGTTTTGCAGAATTTTTCTTTTGCTTTGTGCAACTAAAATACAAATTTGGGCCTTTGCTTTTTACAGATAAAACACAACTTTAGCCCTTTTCTATTATTTTGGTTGATAAGTCAATTTCTGAGAAATATATAGACATTATTCATTTGGGCTATTTTAAAGGTATACTGACACTGTGCACATATCACCAGTGTAAACTGATCCAATTACCAAGGCAGCCAGATATATTTCTTGATCAAAGTGTTAAAGTGCAGCCATTACCTTACCCCCTTTAAATAAATCTAAAATAATTTGATTAACAGCAGGTCTAAAAAAATCAGCTAGTGCAACATTGCTTTAAAAAAGAAAAATGGCAGAACAGTGCAGTGGTTTAGTGACACAGCGCTATCTATACAGCCTTTTTCAATGTTGCTTTTGTTGATCCATGTTCTGAAACAGACACACAATGCCTCAGAAGGTCAGCTGGGGCAAAGTGAAGTGATATTATAGTGATCTATTTTTTCCTCTTATGACAGAAGTACTGGAGTTTAGAGAGGGAGTTTTAGTTTTCCTAGATTGCCATGTGCGTCAGGATGTAGTGACTTCAGCCTAGTTAGGAAGCTACACCTGGCTCTCTGTTAGGAGAGGCACCTCCATATCCAGTAACACCAGTCCACTTAGCTACAATGCTTTTTTATTGCTCCATTTAATTGGTTAAGCCCACTTGGCACCAGTGTGTCTTTTGTGGGCAACCCAGGAGCACACTAATTGGAGACTGAGAATCAATTCCAGGACTGTAGAATAAAACTCATTAACCAACCACAAACTTACTCTTCTGTGCTAAACTACTTGTTTTTTCAGAAAAAATGTGAGAGAATGGAACAATGTGAAAGGCCAGTGGTCAACAGGAACTAAAAATATTAACTGAATTTGAAATAACAGAAACATTTAATCTTTTAAAGAAGGCAGGCTTTCTTTAACAGACAGCATATTTATTTACTACACTTTGTAGACTGCGTGACTGACTGAACAACTGTCCTTTGATAGGGGTGACCAGGGAGCATGACATTGCACTCTGTGATGTAAATATGTTAACCGGATAGCAGATTAAAAGCAAAATTAGACCAGTTACAGTAAAAAATAGTTTGTGCATTGTTAACATATATTTAACACAAGTTAAAGAAAGGTGCAAACAATGTCAGCCAAGTCTAAACAAATAACATTTGTTAGAAATAACATTTAATATGAATTTAAAATAAGCCCATTTACAAAAATGATAAACCAGGCAAAATTAGTAGTTGCAGTATGAATAACGACGGTTTAACGAGTCATGACTTATAATTAAGTCCAGACTGTTGGCTTTGGCCACTTCATTAAAGTTATTAGATAATGGCCTGCCAGAGGACAGTCCAGTTGTGAACCAGCCAACCTCGAAGCATAAGCAGCATCCGGTTGATGTTTATCTATCTAGTTGTTTTTGAAATGGTTCAGGCTTATATTCAGTGGATTATGCACTCCAGTCCACAGGAAATGTTTTACTGAATATAGCATTTACGTTGCTGTGAAAGTTGTACCAACTGTTAACTTGCTTAGTTTAATTTCTTTATCTAAACTTTTATAGTAAATATGAATTACTTGAAAGAGACTGTAGTGGGCAAATGCTTTTTCTATGTGCCTCACAGTTAGGAGTTCAGGAGTCTATATGTTGCTTACCTGTGTCCAAACTGCACTGCTTCTTACACTCTCAGCTACTGACTTGCAGTCCTCCTTCACCATTTCACCTCCCACTCCTGCATAGACTTTAACCTAGTTGCCATTTTATATTTCTTTCTTTCTGTCTCTTTTTCAGCTTAAAACCTTGTGCTTAGACAAGGCTGTCCCCCTATCAGCAACCTAGCAAGATAAAAGAAATCCCAACTGAACTGAAAGTAATACCCAACCTGTAAGCCCTAAGTGGACTACCTAGATGTCCTTCGCTCAGCCTCACAGTGTAGGTGATAACCTACAGTTTTTATAAATTTAACTATATAATAGTGAGTGTTTTTGGTAGACCTCTTTGTAAGGGCCAACACAAATGCGGACCTACTCCCGAGGTTGTCCATCCCTTTCTTACTTTTCCTCCTTAACTAACTAGCTTAAAGTGAATTTAGTGTAATTCCCAACATAGATGACTAGAGGGAAGCAGAACATAAGGCATAAAAAGCTGTATTTTAGTGCTAGCCGAACTCCACTAGCTCTGCTGAACAGCCATTCTCAGTTATCCCAGTTGGTACATTACTTCTAGAATTTACCCCCACCCCCAGAAAGGTATTAAAAGGAATTAACCTTTTAGTCATAAATATAGATAACCTAGACAGCTTAATGTACTGTCACGCACTACTCCTGCTATAGGACTCATTAATAATACATTCTCACCTAGACCAAAAGGTCACCCTTTGCATGTCTTAAGATTAGTTACAGAAAGCGCCTTTTACCTACCCAAAGCCTTGTAGAACACAGTCTCACTGTATAACTGATTACTTCTCAACTTCTCTCAGCTCTAGCCCGCTCCGTTCGCCCTGCAGACTCACTCTGCTCCCCTACCCTACCCCCAATTACCACCCACCCCCCAGTGGCCCTAAACTTATACTTCCTTTGCCACATCCTCTCTCCCAACCTTCCAATCCTATGCTTAAACCAATCTATATAATTTAACCACACTCCTCCAATCTATATAATTTAACCACACTCCTCCAATCTACCTTTCTCCATACCCACTGCATCCAGTACCTCCTCTTAAAATACTTACTCTTATTTCATTACCTTTACCACCCCTTCCTCTCAAAGGACTCTACAAAACCCATACATCATTTTGTCTTATCCAAACCCAATTCTTACTGTAGCAGTATAGGTAACCCTAACAATATGTATACAACAACAAAACCCTTACTAACCAAGTTAATACTCTTAACTACTCTCTTACCTGTCCTCACCCCTGCTTATCTCCTCACCTCCATTGAAAAATTTAATTATTGCCACTTTAACTACTCCCCTAAACAAACATCTATTCAAAATTATACCTTTACCTATTTTCTAACAAATACCACATCCACACCTTGCTACTTGCTAGACAAGTACCATCAACTCACACACATCAAATTCAATAACACCACTGTAAGGAGGCTGAAATATCTAACCAGCTTCATTAACTACCCTGTTTCTGGCCTAAAACACCCACCTTAACAGATGGTGACATACACCCTAACCAGGGCCCAACTAATGCTCTCATTTTATCAACTCCTTGTACCACTCCCTCCACCCTAACAACTCAGACCAGTCTCTCTAATTCCTTACTTATAGGTCATCTCAATATTCACAGTATTAATAACAAAACTGCCCATCTCCACGCCCTCCTTGATATACATTCCTTTGATATCTTCTGTCTCTCAGAAACCTGGTTAAAACCTGGAACTAAAGACAACAAAATAATCCACCCCAGGTTATAATATATTGAGACTCGATCGCATAAAACGTAGGGGAGGGGGAGTAGCACTATTGTTTAAATCCATGCTAAAGATCTCCTCGATACCTTATAACCCACCTCAAGATAGTAAGGCTGAAGTCCTCATCTCCCAACTTCAACTTAACCCTAGCAAAGCCCTTTATATCATCTGCATTTACCTACCTCCTGGTAAGAATAGTACTACAATAGAGGACATTCTAAGCTAGGTATCTACTACTTACCCACAAGAAACCATTATACTAGGAAACTTTAATACAGACTGGAAATGTGTAAACACAGATAACCCTTCAACACTTATTAATCTTTATGGCTTTAGTCAATTACCACCACCACTAGACTTAACAAACCTAACAACAAAGAGAGTATCTTAGATTGGATACTTATTAATAAACAACAAATTTACAAGGTAGGAACTCTAGCAGATGACTTAAGTGATCATATGTTAACTTCCATTATAAGACAAAAGAATAACATCCCTAACACCCCCTCTTATAGGACCTCACAAACCAACAAACACTTTAACCCTGAAGTTTTCCAAAATTAACTTAATGCCTGTAACTGGAACCCACTAAAAACTCTCCCTCTTGAGGAGGCTGTTAAATATGTTAACTCTAAATTCTTAATTATCCTTGATAAGCATGCACCTAAACGGTCCATCAGAACGAAGTCCAAACCAGCTCCCTGGCTCTCAAAAGATACTAGACAACAGATATTGCTTAGGAATAAATCTTGGGCCAAGTGGAGAGCATCCAAAAATATCTCTGAGCAACAAACATTTAGACAGTTGAGAAATATTACAAAAAAAAGCAATACTTACTGATAAAAAAAAACTACTATTGTAAACTACAGCAATCTCACCATAACAATCCACAAAAGTTCTGGTCTAGCTTAAATAGACTCCTACACCCTGGGCACTCTAGCACACTGCCCCCTCTAGGAGCTGATAACAATACCTCCCATCAAACTGCCAATGCCTTCAATACCTTCTTCACAGACACCATAAAATCTCTAGCCTGTCAACTTTCCACAAACAACTCTAATCTCCCTACCGCTTTACCTGATACTCTCCCTACATTCCAAATACAACCCATTGCTACCTCATACATCCAAAAACTTATTCAAAAACCTAAGCCGTGTACCCCCTCTGCTGACTAAGTACCATCTGAATACCTGCAAAAAGCAGCTAAAGCAGTTGCTTATCCTGTATCCATCCTTATAAACAGAACCATAAAAGAAGGAACCATTCCTGATATCTGGAAAATCTCCCACATTATCCCCTTACACAAAGGTGGTAACTCCAATGATTATTCCAACTACAGGCCTATAGCTCTCTTATCACCCTTAGCAAAAGTTATGGAAAAATGCATTCACCATCAACTAATGAACCATTTAACCCAACATAATATACCAGCTGTCAGCATGGCTTCAGGCCATTCCATAGTACCACCACAGCTCTCCTATCTTTCACTGACTCCATCAATAAAAAATGTAACAACAACATCCTCTCATTAGCACTCTTTATTGATCTGTCAAAAGCTTTTAACATGGTCAACCAACCCCTACTCATAAAACTCTTGAATCCCTTCCACTAGACACCAAGGCTGTTATCTGGTTCAAGTCCTACCTTACCAATAGGCAGCAAGCAGTCCTCTGGGAGAATAATCTATCTGCCCTCCTGCCAATCTCCCTCAGAGTCCCACAGGGCTCCATTCTAGGTCCACTTCTATTATTTTTATTCATCAATGACCTTCACTTAGCAATCCCTCAAACTACCTGCCTACAATATGCAGATGACTACACATTCATATGTTCAGCCAACTCCACATCCGAACTACAATCTCTAACACAGAAAGTATTTAACGCAGTCGAGGCTTGGTTCTTGAAACGCTGCCTCCTTTTGAACGCTAAAAAAAACAAACTCTTACTCTTCGCACCTAACAGTAAGTCCCCCCTATAAATTTCTCTATCAAATCGAATAATGGCACCCTTATAACCCCCGACTCTACCACCAAACTGCTAAGAATCATAATGGACAATTACCTTTGATAACCATATAAATAACACTATTAAAACCGTAAATAGAAAACTGGGCTCCCTATATAGAATAAAACCCTTCTTAACACCAACGGCCAGAACTACAATTGCCTACTCTCATCTAATCTCAACTCTACTCTATGCTTCCCCCATTTATACTAACCTAAAGAAAAATAATCTTGTTAAACTAGCCAACTCCTATAACAATATTGCCAGATTTGACACTGGGAACCCATTTAGAACTCACCACTGTCTGAACCTACAGCAGCTAGACTGGCTCAAACTAAAAAAACATCTTGATACTTTCCCAACTTACCATTGTCCATAGGATATTCTATCAACTTAACAACACACCGATACTTTCTAACCTTATTACCCCCTATACAAACCTCAATTCCTTACGCTCTTCCACCAAACTACTGGCTACCATAAGCAAAGTCCAATAACTTGGCAGGTGAATCCTTGTTTTCTAATACCGCTGGAAAATATTGGCAACTGTTACCATTAGATCTAACTTTACTTCCCTCCTTTTCACTCTTTAAACAAAGGCTCAAGAAACATCTTAAAATACAGTGGTTATGTCCTTGCTGTTACCCTGACTAATCTTCTTCTTTATCTATTGCCTTATCTCTTTACTGCCTTCCTTCACCAGTTTAATACTGTTTACCCCGTGGGAAGTAATAACTGTCTTAAATTGTTGCTACAACTAGGAGAAGAGATGAATGAAATTGATTATGTTGTAAACTACCTCACATATCTTTATGGAAGTGTGTCTTATCCTTTTACATATTAGTTCATAAATAGTATTATCTCTTTAGCTAATACTCTGATTATTTTAACATAATTTCATTTATATTTGTGTATAAAAATTATTTTATGTTGTGTTGCTCAAACAGTATAAATTCTTTTTATTTAGCGAATGCTCTCTGATTATCTTTAACATAATTTTCTTTTATATTTGTGCATGTCAATCTTTTTTATGTTACTGTTGGAGCTTTTCTCCCTAGGCTTCTGCTGAAAATGGAAATATATCCAGTTGGAATAGCCCGGTTAACAAATGTAAAATAAAATAAAATAAAATAAATAAGAAATCTGGACAAAACCACAAATAATAGGGGGCAGGGGGAACAAAATCAGGGACAGATTTTTAAATACTGCACTTTTAAACTTAGCAAGTTGCAAAAATAACGGGTGTTTTGCATTAGCATGCATTTTTCTGAAGGATATGAAGTCTGAAACTTAAATGTATGTCATTACTTAGTGACTTTAATCCTCAATGATCTTCCAGTAAACCACGTATTTTAAGAGAAGACCAAAAATATGCAGCAAAAATGTGGACAGTTGAGAGGTAAAGTCTGTCGATGTGTTAACACACAGCATTGTTGGGAGTCAAGTATTTTGTCTCTATAATTTAGCAGTAGTATAAAAAAGTAGTACAGACAAGTTTTCATTCATGAGTGAGAAAATCCTTCATCCTGAATAGTGAACCAAGTTTATCTGTATTCCACACATTTTATGTGCGGTGCGCAGTACGGGGTTTATCCGTCCATGCTGCAAGGCTATTTCACAATAATTTTAAACAACTGTTATAATGCTTACACCTTCCATCTGCTTTAAAAAGGCATAAGCAAATGGCATGGAACACAAAACAGACTACTAACCTCTGGCAGCTTTATTTCAAGTCCTCACAGTTCTGTTTCTGTTTCTAACACTGCAGATATATCTGCCTAGAAGATGATACCTGAAGGCCCTACATTTTGAGGCAAACTTCTCCTCAATTTTAAAATGTCCATCAACATTTTTATACACTATCAAATTTCCACTATAACCATACTCCAGGTCTGGCCAGTTGTCTTCCTCTGATATGGTTTCCAACCTGCCATGGTCATTTAAACAGCTACTGTCCTGTCATCATCATTTAAACAGCTACTACAAATCACAATCTATCCTACCCTGGCAGTGCTGATCAGTATTCAACTTCTCAGTTGTATCACCACATTTATCCCATCTCCCCGTCCTCCAAGGAGGTTATGCGATTTGCTTAACACATACTGAGCAGGTAAGTCTGATGATCCCTCAAAAATTTATTCTCCTCTAGACACAGGCCATAGAGAAAAGTTCAAACAAAAATAAAGTTAAAAAACAAGTTGTCAATTTATAGTACACTGCATACAGAATCCAAAAAGTGGGATTCAACAGTGGTACAATAATTACTTACAGACAATGCAGAAATATAGTTTCAAGCTTATCATCTTATGTACAGACCAAAGTAATGCAAATCAGAAAAAAACATATTTAAGCATTTATAATGGGGGCATAGATCTCCATATCAGGAGGATACATGGGGTGAAGTCCCCCTGCAAAAATATTTGAAAGGTACAATAGCTAGATTTCTAATTCGTTGTTATTCTGTTTAAGTACAGCTCGTTTTTCAAAACATTAAAACTTGCATCTCAGAGTCTCAGCTTCCTATTTTAGATTACTCTGCTACTTACATTTATTTCTGGCTTTGGTTTCTATTACATGTAATTTGTATATGTACTTATGTTCTCTTACTTTATTGCAATGTGTCTTCATTTGTTTTGTGAGTATACACATTTTCATCCTAGGTAACTCCTGTAAAAAGGCATCTAGCAGAATGAGCTTTTAATGTCATTTACGTTAATCAGTTAAGTGAAATGGTTTATCTTGGACCTTATTCATTCCCAACCCAGAACACAAAGGCAACACCAAATGCAAAATATGTGGATGTTGAGTAGCCAATTAACAAGCATCTTTTTGGGAAATAGGAGGAATTGCAGATTCCCAAAGAAACCCCATTACAGACCCACAAACATGCAAATTTCACATAAACAGTCCAAGGGATTGAACAATATTGCAGATAGTCTCATAATGTGGTTTTCCACACTGTTATTTGTATTTTGCCAAGACATTAGCAACATAAAAAGGAGATTTTGCTAATGTTCTGCTGCATGTACCCAGTATACTAAGTGTATTTCATAGCACGGCAACAGAACTCTGTTGAGTGGTCTACACCATCATCTCACTTTCACTAGATGTCTGCACCTCTAGCAGTAGTGCCATTTATCATAAGTCGTCAACACAAGCACTACTACAATTACTTGCACCAACTTACAGAATAGTGCAAGCAAACACCACCAATTTCTACATATCTGGTTAATATGACTAAAGTACACAACACAACTTATCTATAGTTCTAGGGATCCTGACTCATTAATAATGGCTGTGACTGCTCAGTTGGGAAACTCTTCCTCCTGTAATAATTTGTTTAACTGTGGGGTGAAGTATATCATATGCTTTTTAGTAAGTCAATGTTCTCCAGAAAAAAAGGCTGTCTGTGGTGGTGGGAGGCTACATTCTGGAAAATATACCCCTGAGTGAACACCTTAAAAATGTGTGACAACTCTGATGCCACACACAGTCATCCCTGGTCCCAGCAGTCCATATCTCCCTTGGTACCAGACAAGATCAGTGCTACAGGTGCTGAACATGCAGTTTCATTTATCCCCAAGATACATGTGAAAATGTTTATTTACTGGTCTAAAACCAATACAACAGACATCGCAGACTAGGTAACATCAGGGTCTTCCTTAACTTACATGCCGCATTCACTACCATCTCAATATCATCAGGTTTATGTAACCAGAAAAAAAAGATTTACACCTGTGCCCCTTGCATATGGCATGCAGTCATGTAGTTAATACGCAGAAATAGTTTCACCAGCAGACAGACTATCTTAAATACACAGATTGTTACACAGTGCAGTCCTCAGAAGCAGGTTTAATATATGGAAGTTGACTGCTTCAGGCTTAAGACTCAATTAGCACCCTACTTTTCAGGGCTCAGCACCCAGCTCCAGGGTGATCAGTACTGAGCTTTCTTTCTACCAGGGTTGTTAGCATCCACTTTTTCCACTGCTCAGCAAAACTGAAACAAATTCCCTGGACGAAATCTCCAACAAAGTCATTCACTGTTCCTTTACATATAGCTATAACAAATCATCTGTGGGTGGAATGAATGTAGATTCCACTCCAAATCCTGCAATGCACAGCTATACATTTTCTTTTATGGACTGGAATGACTTCAATTTTTCAATCTCATTTCCAGCAGGAGAGGGCACATTATTATAAGGATGCAAGCCACAACTGTAATGAATG